>NW_028261392.1:38925096-39117596 GCF_051295495.1 Thamnophis sirtalis
TGACTGTAAGTAAAGCCATGTTTCATCAAATTTTACCTAGAACAAATTATAACAAAAGTATATTTTAATAAAGATATAAAAAAAGGATGAACAATCTGAACCTATCTTAAAAAAAACCATCCACCTACCCTATTTTTTCTTTTAAAAAAATCTGAGTTGCTGCTTTTTCTGTCTATGTTTACGGCAATGCCTCTGAAGTCTTACTGAGTATCTCAACTGCTCCATCCCCTTCAGTTTAGTCCTCTGAAATGCTTATTTTGTCTCACCTTGAAAAGGTGGTGCAGTTTCTCGATGGTTCAGTGATCCAAGTGCAGTACTGCAGGCTACTTCTGCTGACTGCTGGCTGCCTGCACTTTGGCAGTTCAAATTCTACCAGGGGCAAGGTTGACTGAGCCTTCCATCCTTCTGAGGTGGGTAAAAGGAGGACCCAAATTGTTGGCAGTATGCTGACTCTGTAAACTGCTTAGAGAGAACTGTAAAGCACTGTAAAGAAGTATATAAGTCTAAGTGCTATTGCTATTGCTATTCTCAGATCTGTCCCTCAGAGGTATGCAACTACCATCAAGAGTTGCTTAAAGTTCACGACAATCTTTATTGCTGCTCCTTATATGAGATGGGGGATATATTAAATATCAAACCTGAGATAGGTCTACTATATCCATTACTTAATTATATAATATATTGGATTGGATCCACAGGTATCCTTCATTCCGTGAATCTGGAGGCAGATTTTGAAAAACAATAACAGGGTTGACTTTTTTTTTTCTTGTAGCACTTCCTTAGTTTCTGAAGTCAGAATGCTTTGGATGCAGGAATAGGATTTAGGGGAAAAATTCCCTCTATTTTAATCACTTGAGACTTTTCCAAATTCAAAAAAACTTCTCCCTCGAACATTATGCTTCATAAAATCAGATGGTATGGAGCAATGGTGAGGAGGGACAGCAAGATCAGATCTTGCTCATGTTCTTTCCTTAAGGCTAAATTGATCAAATGAAAAATTCATATCATTCTGCCTTATTGTTTTGCTTTAATTAACTGCATGTTAGCTTAGCCTCGACTGGGATTCCTATGTGCATGGAAATTTTTACGTTATTACCATTCCTCTGTGAGGGTGTTAAAAAAAGTTGCTGACAATAAAGCTTTTTTTAAAGTCATACCCAGAAATACAAAAATTTTCTTTAAAAAGATTGGGGGGGGAGCTAATTTCTTTTCAATTTTTCCACTCCATGCATGGTGGCCTTGATCTTAATTCTATCATTCTGTAATTACCATTACATAACATTTTAAAAAGAAGAAGAAAAGGAATGAATCAGCCAGGTGGATCTTTGGAAAGCTTGGGACAAATAGGTCACTGGACCTATCAAATATTTTCTCTAATTCAACAAAACTCTTTTTAATGATACACTAATATATGTTAATTGTATGAGATTTTTACATGCTTGGTACCAGCAGCTTAGGCTTTATCAGTTGTATAACCCCACCCCCCCAAAAGATATCCTTGTTTCTCTTGCTACTATTTTGCTAGCCAACTAAATTAAGACTGCTCTCTGATCACCAAATGAGTGGTCTTTGCGGGACCAAGGACGTGTATGATCAAACGGAGCATCCAGCTCCTTTGACAGGTTAGGAGCTGAGTTCGTCTTGTGTCTGACATCAGCAGCAGGAGGGGCGGAGCAGTTGAGGGAGGGAGTGCATTTACACTGGTTGCCAGGGAAACAAGAGAAATTGCAGATCTGCGACATAAAATGTAATCAGATTTGGACTGGAACCATACAATATTTGAAAAGCATTTTATAGTCCTCTCTGTCATGTAGCAAAAGGAATAAATTTATTCTGGTTTTTATGTAAAACATAAAACATATATGTTTTATGTTTTACATAAAACATATTAATTTGAACTTTTAACCTAGCAACTAAAAAAATGATGGCAGCCTTAAAGGGCTTTCATCTGCTTTTTTTGCTTCTTTTGGCTACCTGGCCTTGCAGATGTTGTTCTTCTATCCCAAAAGTTCCTGTTTCTGAAGAGTCCCACTTCACAGATATCAGGAAAGATGAAACACATTGCTTTAAGCAGGTGCACAGAGTTGATACTGCGGGAAAACCCCAACCTTGTTCTTCCTGCTTCTATCATTAAAGACATATTTAGTCCTTAGGATACAGAGAAAATGTGGACTTTGGTGGGTTTTATTTTGATTTGGGATAGGGTATAGCATCTCACAAGCTAATCAAGTCTCCACAGAGGAGATGTATTTTTTCAGTTTTATTCATTAATGATCCTGGAGGAAGAATTAGAATTTAATTTATTATTAGGTGAAAGTTTTGCTTCTCAGGGTTCGGCTGAAATGGATTTGCTGAATGGAAAGAAGTGGGCTTAGCTCTGCCAGTCCTTTCCACACAAAGCATTGGGATTAAATAGGACCAAAATGCTTATCTTTGCAAAGTACCCTAAAGTCCATTATCTGGAGGCTGAATAGGTAAATATTTTTTCATGCCTGTCAAAGAGCAGTTTTAGAATAATGTGCTGCAAAGTGCTCAGAAATTAAATCTGGCCATGCAAGGTAATTTTTAACCCAGAGGTTTGTGATTCTGCCAGCAATTGAACCATAACTAAAGCTCAAATGCCATGACTTTATGACATTTGGAGCCCTACAATCACATCATGATTTTAGAGTTTCTATAATGCAAGTTTTTGAGTAGCAAACTACAAATACCCCATAGTATTCCAAATGTGATATTTTGTCAAGAAGCTGGTATAATTAAAATCAAAACTGTTATGTGCAGTAATATCCCAAATTATATTTTGCTCCTTCTGGATTTGTCTCTTTGATCTAACCTAAATACTTTATTACCAAATGGAAAGGATCTATTTTGGAAAGTTGAATCATTATTGGTATTCTCAAGCATTTCTTGTAGCTTTGGGATTTGGCCAAGTGAAGTCAGAGCTAAGGCAGACTTTTTTAGATATTGAGGAACAAAATGTGTACATCTGTTTGCTAAGAAGTAATTTATTTAGCAGGTTAGCCCATTAGTGTCTGTGAGTATCTGTGCCAGATACTTTACTCAAATCAAAATATTTAAATATAGAAGATCTGTGATGTTAGCATATTTTGTATGGCTATATTCTAAAGGAAATATAAAATTACATACTAAGTGTGACTCTGTTCATGCCAAATGGTGCTATTAAAATTATACTCCATTTTCTTTTATATTGCATTTTCTATAAATACATTTGTATTTATTAATTCTATTGATAGCTAATTTTCCAAAGCACTCAGATTTTATCTACAGTTCCTGTTGTCAGGTCAGAATGACATGCACTCTCTAAACATATATACATTTTGTTATAATATCTGTAGCATTTATACAAAGCTAATAGTTTCCCTGTCCAGTTTGTCTGATTCTATAGCAAGATGACCTATCATCTCCATTTCTCAGCCGAGGGAGTCATTCTTGTCTGAAGACATTTTCTGTAGTCATGTGGTCAGCATGGCTATATGGAATGCTGTTACCTTATCACCAAAGTGGTGCCTATTAAATTACTCACATTTGCAAGATTTTGAACTGCTAGGTAAGGAGGAACTGGGACAGGAATAGGAGCAGTGGTCTGGTCTTGAACCCATGCTATCAGCTTTCCAAGTGATAAGCTCAGCATGTTTAACCACTGAGCCATTGGGCTCCAAAGCCTTTATATACCAGTGGCTATATACTACTATTGATTTATTTTACTAATTATATACTTTACATAATTTTGCCTTCAACATGATGATGAACTGTGGAAGGGAAGGGAAAGATTACCAATTCTCAAAATTAAATCTGTGGTAACAAGATTGATGTATGGCAGATTCTAATACTTTCTTCTAAGAGATGGATCTGTAGATGACCAGACAGATGACCAGGTTTTCTGTTGTAGCCTTTGATTTTTTTTTTTCAAGTATTGAAGTTTTCTTCAATGACTCTTGCCTTGGACATGGGTCCAAAGATTTAGTTGCATTATTAATGCTTTAAACCAATAGGTTCCTTTATTTCACTTTGTATTGTTCTTCTTGTGGTCAAAAATAGTCCTAAAAATGTAAAAAACATCAATTTCTTTGTTTAACTTTTCTGGTGATCCAGTTTTCACAGCCATATGTTACAACTTGACAACAATTATTCTTGCATGAAGAACTTTTCTCTCCACAATTGATATCTTAACAGACATCTCTAAAAGAGAGTGATTGGTCCAAATTCAGCTCAGCTGGCTTCATGATTGAGGCAGGATTAAAACTCAAAGTCTTCTGATTTTTAGCCTGGTGCCTTAACCACTACACCAAACTAATATGTTATTATATTATACTATGTCACATTACATTACCTTATATTACTATTTTAGTATTTTATTTATAGTTTATTCTAGTGTTAGCTACCTTGTATAGGATTTGGAGAAAGTACACAAATTTAAGATATAAAATAATGTGTATTTTATACTTAGTTTTATTGATGCTTTTAAAATTGTATTATATGTTGCATTTTATTGTTGCATGGTGAAAAATAAGCCAGAACATTATATTTGTTTGCATTGTTTCTTCCCCCACCCCTCCTGTATTCCTTTGCTGGATGATAGCTGTAATTCATTGAAATTGAATAGTTTCATTATATATCTACCCAATTTACTAGGCATGCACAAAATAATGACTCTCCTTATCTTTAGCAGATAAATCAATAAACCAATAAATAATTTTTTAAAAAAGAAATGCATACAGATACACACCCTTTAATCTAAAACTCTAAAAAGTAAAGTATTTATACAAATTTCTGAAAGCCTCCCTTTTATTTTATAGAAATTTATTTTTAATTATTATATTAATACAGATTTATTTAAGTCAAATATCTGAAATTTCTGAAATTAAATACATCACATTGAAAATGAATTCTGATTCTGCTGAGCCTTCCCTAGCCACCTCATGACAACTTTATGCATGTTATAAATTTGTGGAAATATCCAATATACAATGCTACACAATGTAAACAATTAGGAGGGGAGGGAACATTATGCATGCAAGTCTTGATTTGTACAAAATAAAGGTGGAATATCAATCTAGTAAGTACTTGCATACCTGCATACATAAAACAGGGGACAAAAAGAAAAAAGAAAGCTAGTTGTAACAATGGCTGTTCCTCTTATTTTTCACTGAATTTATTATACAGCAAGAAAATGATTTGCAATAAATTTGTCCTATGCCTGGTGAGATTCTGAATGACAATCTGAAGCACTCTGATGTCAATAGACTAGTGATAAAAATTAGACTTTTATGAAGGTTTTATCATATACTAGAGAAAACTTCCCTAGTTTCAAGGGGTCAAATGGAGTGGATGGGGGATCTCCCATAGCTTTCAATCAAAGCCCAGTTTGTCCCAACACATGGAAGTAATTTTTTTGTATGTACTTTTGCTATTCTTTATGAAATTCTCACTCATTGCTTGCCCTCCCCCCTCCCCACAAGCCAACAGTCAAATTCTTTTGCGGGCTGCCTTCCTCAGCTTTCATGTTACATTTAGTAAATTAACAGTAACTGTCAAATCACACTGCAAATAGAAGAATATAAGTTTGGGGAAAAGTCAAACTTGCTTTATGCCTCAGGCCTGCTTGATGGAATAGGCAACAAATGGATTCTGGAGAGAGATTTTGGATGGGCTGAGTGAGCAAGGAGGGCTTTGATTTTATCAGGTGCACAGAGTTTTTCTATTACATTTTTATACATCTTCCTTCTACATTTGGCATCCCTTCTGACAAGGCATATTAGAACTGTGAGTAAGAAATTATAGTGGAAATCAGTGAGTAAGAACAGAATTTATTTAAAGGCTTGAAGCTTCAGTGGGATAAATTGGCAAGAAAAGATGAATGGAAGAAAACAGATGGTTTTATGCCCAAAATGATTATTATTTTAAGGAATTAGTCTTAAGCACACACATATATAAAATTTAAAAAGGAAAATAAAGGAAGGACTTACAGTAATTAAAGAATATAATTGTGAAAGAGAAAGTTAAAAAAGAGCTCAGAGGATTTGTAATCTATGGAGATGTAAGCTAATTACTTAATCACTTACATTTGTAAATCTTATTGGGAAAAAAATTACTGTAGTGGTTGAATTACATATATTTATCTGCTAATAGCCTTGATTAATCAGTGATCCTAATCTGTCATCTTGAAAGCCAATATTAATGGCATCAATCTTGTAGACCGATAATAGTTAATATTTTAAAAATGTCCATTTAATGTCCAGATGTTCAGAAAAGAGATGAAGAATGTATGGGACACTGGAATCACTTGGTTCAGTTAGAAGACATTCCAGAAGTAAGTCAAATCGGAGCTGTTAACTCCTTTAAAGAATGTGCTACTTACTTTTGGAACAAATGGTATTTTATTTGCTGTACAAAGCACAACAATTTAGTAGCAACTCTAAGCAAACTACTACAGTTTTCAGCTATAATTTATTTCCTTAAAATCATTAAGGATCCAGAAATTTTACAAGCATGGATTAATGGTTTAAAATAGCAGTTTTCATCTTTATCTATCTGAAAGTATAATTTCTTTACAAACAATATGATATTTGATCAATATTACTGTTTTTTCTCTTTGACTAAGTTGACTTTTCCTTTCTGATTAGTATTTCTTGCAAGGATGAATGATGTAATGGAAACGCAGAGACTCTGGTCCTTTAATTTCCTCTCTATGTTACACTTGGAGTTTTACAGGGAAATGAAACTCCAGCAAATAAATCCATTTTATCATTTCAAAGGAAATTTGCTGCAGAGCAGACAAGGGAAAAAGTATGGAGAAAAGACAAACATTTTACTTAGCTGGTAGAAAAGAAGAAAAACAAAATAATTACACTCAAAATATTTAACTTGCAAGGTTATTTTTGCCTGGACTACATTTGTAGCCTGAACAATGACCAGATCTGTTTGCTTGGTATGCTTTTTGTATGCATAATACAGGATTTTGATTTTTTATGTTGCAGTAGATGTTTTGCTCTAAATCCAGAGAGGAGAATGTTAAAAAGGCACTTTCTGGATAGGGATGAAATTCCCAATGATACCATTTATAGTTCAAAGTGAATGATGATCTCTTTGAGCTGTATCAAAGGAAGAAAGCTAGATAGGTTTATTATTATGATTAGCATGCTGCCTTCCAATAGTAGCACAACTTTTAAATCATGATAATTTCCATGGCATATCAATTTCCAGTACAGTCTATGCCACCACCAACCTCTGAAGTCCTGTTCAAATCTATTTGATTATAGGCTGATTGTTTATTCCTTTCACTATTGGCTCCTTTGAACATCAAGTGTATATACCATATTTTAATTGAATAGTGAATACTTATTTTGTGCAAATCATACCTTAATGATTGTAAATTGCAGACTCCCAATTTGTATTTTTCAGCAGTTTAACATTTCTGCATTTCTGGAATATGTACCTATATATAACTAATTTATATTTATATTTGTTGCACGGGATCCACATTTTTATGAGTATGTGTTTCAAGCAACTCATATTAAAATGTGTCATTAATTCAAAGAAAATTGTCCAGCTCATTGTTTTCTCTAATTCATGTGATAGATCTTTGTAGTATTACAGAAACCAAATTCCATGTACTCTTTTCTCCCCTATGCATAGAACCAACCAACAAAACAAACAAACAAACAAAACCCCAATCTAATGGTAATAAATGGAACGGAAGCATTTTATACAAGAGTACCTATAGTAAACCTGCAGTTAGTCTTTGTGGTCTTCAAAACTTGAGGATAATTGAGACTTCCAGTTTGGGCGTTGTCTGTGGGGAGTTGTTTTTTTTAACAGCTCAGGACCCATGGCTGATTTAGGCTGTCTAAACAGCATCCATCAACAGTTTGACAGTTTGATTACCTCTCCTCCGGGCATAGGAAGAGAGGTGAGAAAGCTGTGTTTGGGAAGTGCTCCATTCAACCCTCCCCCCACCAGAACATAAATCTGGGGGTGTAAGGTATGAGCCACCCTGCAACTCAGTGAATTCTCCGCGCAAGGACTTTTTCTGCCTTTTTGCAGAATGAAGGCATACGTCCACCCTCAGCTCAATGATTGATTTATTACTGATTCCAACACAGGCAGACTGATACTGGAGAACTTCTAATTGTATGTATTACAGACTTTAACTCCATTTTTAAAAAAATAATTCCTTCTGCTTAACTACCTGGCAGAAAGACAAAGACAAGATGGCGCAGAACAGCTTTGTAGGTGGGATTATGCTCTGATGTTACAGATTTTCACGGAGCTTAGACCATTTAAAGATCATTAATTCAGTAGTGATTTATTACTAAACTAAATAGTAATTGCTGGACAAGTGGCTTGCCTGGCTTTAGTAATTGGGTTTAGGAGAAGATCAACTCAGAAATGGCCTTTAAGCAAAAAAATTCAAAGAGTGCTGGCAGTTCACCCGCTCCGGCATCTAAATTACAGTCACTACTCCCCCCCAACCTCCTCCTACTCCTGCAGGGGAACCTTTGACTCAAGAAATGCTGCAAAAAGAACTAAGTGTGGCCTTAGCTGAGGCTTTAAAAAATCATGCAGCTGCAATGGAAATTAAAATACAGGAAAAGATATCTGTTGCCCTTAAGGAATTGTCAGAAGAAGTTATGAATTCAGTCCAGATTCGTAATCAACAAATTAGAGACAATATTTTAGAGGCTTTTAAATGCTTATCAGCTATGTATCAGGAATCGGAAGATCTTAATGATTCCAATATTAACCTGGTAATGAAAATGGATGTGGTCCAACGAAAGGCTGATGATGCAGAAAATGAAATTATAATGTTGCAGTACAGACAGATGGAATTTGTTTTAAGGATAAGTGGCCTCAAAGAGAAAAATCAAGAAAATCTGAAGCAGATCTTCTCAGAAGCTTTTGATCAATTGATGGGACGGTCAGGAGGGGATTTCGACTGGCAGATTGACAAGATATACCCTGTTAATTCCTGGCATGCCAGACAAAAACAACTCCCACGAGATATTGTGGTGTATTTTGCCATGAGAAATATGAGGAATTTGATATTGCAAGAGTCTTATAAAACCAAGTTGCAAATTGGGGGTCAGGAGGTGACTGTTTTGAAAGAAATACCACCCAAAATGTTGAGATCAAGGAAAGACTATGCCTTTTTAGTAGATGAGCTCAAAAATCATCAGTTACAGTTCAGATGGGAAGCTCCAGCTGGGTTAGCAGTTACTTACCAGGGGCAAAGATATCATCTTAATTCAGTATGGAAGGCTCAAGATTTTTATAATAATATATTGAAGGTTGGACATCCCCCCCTCCAGGACCCAGAGAAAGAGAACAAGAAAGACAGGACAGACAGCAAGATACCCAATGATCATCAAGGCTGGATCAACTTCCTCTCTCAGAACTAAAAGGAGCAAAGGAGCAAAGACAAACCCGCGTGATTACTAGGCGAATGGAACAAGAGTTTAAAAAGCAACAAGCTTTGCAACAAACACACGCAACCATCCAAGAACTCACAGGTTTTAGCTCAGAAGCAGTGGGAGGAGCAAGGCCGAAAGTCAAACTACAGGATTTTCAGATGGCTCTTAAAAAGCTTCAGGGAGCTAAAGATGATAACTAAGTTCTTAACCTGGAACATTAACAGCTTAAACTCTCCACAGAAAAGGAAGAAAATAAATCATTATTTGAAACAATTTAAGAATGACATAATTTGCCTGCAAGAGACACATATCAGATCAACTGACCAGAAATATCTGATCAATACAAGACTTGGACAACACTTTGTAGCCTCTGCCCCAGAGAAGAAAAATGGTATAGTTATTTACTTAAGAAAGGACATGAAAGCCGAATTAATTGAAGCAGACTCTCAAGGAAGATATATTGCAATAGAACTGGTATTAGAAAGGAAAATGATGCTTCTAATGGAAATATATGCTCCCAATCAACAACAAGACAAATTTTATAAAACACTTCATACTAAGTTAATACACTGGGACTATAGATCTTGCATATTAATGGGTGATTGGAACGGTGTTCTGGATACCAAGAAAAACAAGAAGGGTCTCCTACAAAATACCCAAACACGAGCGAAATTACCAAGTCTTTTTTTGATATGATGGATGATTTCGAACTGAGGGACATCTGGTGAGAAAGGAATGCAAAAGAACAAGGCTTTACATTTTTCTCTGATAGACATCAATCCTTTTCTAGGATTGACTTTATATTAACAACAAATGATTTGCTTTCTAGGGTAAAGAAGATGAAGATATGTTCCAAAGCTTTAACAGATCATAATCCGCTTTGGATGGAGCTGGAATTTGGGAAGGAAGCTAGAAGATTAAATGAAAATTTGTTTAGATATGAGAAAAATATTAATGAATGTAAAAAATTGTTGAGAGAATATTTTGTTTCTAATATGAATAAGGGCACATGTATGGAAATGGTCTGGGACACAAGTAAAGCATACATGCGAGGAGTCCTAATAAATTTAAATAGGTTACATAGACGTAAACAGGGGGGCGAAAGAACTGAACTAGAGGAAGAGATCAGGAAGAGAGAACAGGAGTTAATATTAAACCCAGGAGATAAGAAGATCAAAGAAGCAATTACTTTATTAAGAGCACAATTTAATATGCTGATGTCAGACCAGGTGGCTACTAATTTGTTTTATGCAAAACATAATACTTTTTGTAACGTAAATAAATCTGGTAGATGGTTAGCATATTTCATTAGGAAGAAACAGAAATCTCACAATATATTGAAAATACATTATGAAGGGAAGGAAGTGTATCAACAGGATGAGATTCAAAAGGCCTTTCGTGAATTTTTTACAGGATTGTACACGAATGACAAAATACAAGGTTTAGATATAAATAGTTACCTGGACAAAGAAAAAATACCCATAGTTAAAGACAAGCAGAGGGAAAGATTGAATCAACCAATAACTTCGGGGGAAATTCTCCAGGTAATTAAACAGCTAAAGGCAGGGAAAGCACTGGGTACAGATGGTTTGACAGTGGCTTATTACAAAAATTTACAATTAGAAATGGTAGAACCCCCTAAGGAATTAATTAATAAGATCCAAATGGAAGGGAAGGTACCCCCGTCCTGGAAGACAGCCTTCATATCCCTGATACCTAAAGAAGATCAAGATCTTAGTCAACCAAAAAATTACAGACCTATATCATTACTTAATATAGATTATAAAATTTTCACTAAAATATTAGTGAATAGGTTAATGTTGGTTATTCAGCAATTGATTCATAATGATCAAACCAGTTTTATACAAGGATTGGGAAAAATTGCAATTATCTTTGTTGAGAAGAATAGCAGCAGTGAAAATGAATGTCTTGCCTAAATTTTTATTTCTTTTTCAAATGATACCAATACTTTAAAAAGATGCAAACTTGCTAGAATGGCAGAAGGGTATTAATAAATTTGTTTGGGCAGGGAAGAAGCCGAGAATAAAACTAAAAATAATGCAAGATGTACATGAGAGAGGAGGTTTGAAATTGCCAAATCTAAAACTATATTATGAAGCAGTAGTTTTATCAGTAATCAGTGATTGGATTAACTCAACAGATGATAGGATACTTAATATTGAAGGGCATGATTTGGTATATGGTTGGCATGCTTATTTGCTATATGACAAAAAGGTGGATAAGAATTTTAAAAGTCATATTTTAAGGAATGTTCTACTGCAGGTCTGGAAAAAATATCAATGTAAACTGAATGATAAGATACCTATGTGGGCAATTCCTAGACATGCAATAGAGAACATAAATATAGTACAAAAACAGGATGTAACTACATACAGACAGCTTCTCACCTTAGAAAGAGGTGTATTATAATTAAAACCCTTGAATGTAAAAGAGGAAAAGGTAATTCAAACATGGTTTCAGTATGGGCAATTACAGGCCAGATGGAAAAAAGATTAAAAAAATTGTTTTAAGCAAAATGAGGATAATTTACTAAAACAAATTAGGGATCAAAGTCAAATGCATATAAAAAGATTATATAATGTATTAATAGAAATGGATTCGGAAACAGAATTAGTCAAAGACTGTATGATAAAGTGGGCACAAAATTTTGAAGAACCAATAATGTTGGATACATGGGAAAAGATATGGGTAAGAAATGTAAAATTCACACAAGCCCAGAATTTAAGAGAAAACTTTTATAAGATGTTTTATAGATGGCATTTAGATCCTAAAAAACTGGCCTGTATGTATCCGAATTTACAACCTAAATGCTGGAGATGTGATTGTGTTGATGCTACATATTACCATATATGGTGGACTTGTAAAAAGGTTAAGGTGTTTTGGATAAAAATATGGTGGATTATGCAAAATGTTCTTAAAAAAAGGATAAAGTTTACCCCCCAGTTATTCCTGTTAGGTATAACTACTGATTGTACTGTTATAGAGACTAACTTGATTTTGTATTTAATAACGGCAGCAAGACTGTTGGTGGCACAATACTGGAAGAAGGAAGATTTGCCTACTATTCAAGAATGGACATTAAAAGTAACAAACCTAGCAGAGATGGCTAAAATATCAGCATATCTTAAAGATCACTCAAATGAGAGATATAAACTGGAGTGGAGAAGATGGAATGACTATATTCAAAATAAATATGGGACTAAGAAATTCCAGATCGTTTATGACTGAAGAAACAAGGAACGATATAATCTGTTTAGAGTTAGCCTAGCAAAGAGGAGTTAAAACTCAAATGAAAGATGATACTAACTTTCTTTAAGTTTATTTTAGAACATCTTTGTTAAAGATTTATATCCTGTATTTGTTCTGGGAAGTCGGGGGGGGGGAAGGTTGGGGGGGGTGGGGTTCAGGGGGGGAGGGCAGGTGGGAGGTAAACATTTGCAAAAGATTTTTTTTTCTAAAAATTTTCAATTAAAAAAAAACTTGAGGATAATTCAATCATAAGTACCTGAGTACAGTAGAACCTCTGGTCATGAGCATAATTCATTCCATAACTTTGGTTGGAACCCGACTTGTTCGTGATCAGAAGCATTCATGACCAAAGGTTCTACTGTATTTTGTGAAGGAAAAATGATTAATAAATATTGCAGAATGGAGGAATATTCCATAATTTACTAAGATTTTGGAAGATTCTTGGTAAGATTGTTCAGAAGAACACAAGCAAAAATATCTACAAAAGGATAATTGGTAAAAAAGTAGGAAAGATACAGCTGTAGGAAACATAATGCCGATCTCTTATTTAATGTAGTTTGGAAGCAGAACATTTGTCTGAAAGAAGTAGTCAGGGTGATGAGAATTCATAGGTAGGAAAAAAAGTTTAAAAACCGTGATCTGGGACTGAATGAAGCAAATAGTTATTGGGATTAGTTTGCTTTCTTTATCTCCTACGATAATTAAGAACTGGGTTTTTTTTTAGTTGTGAACATTCAATTTTAATATAAAGTTTCTTAAGACTTTCCCACCATTAAATTCCAAACTCCCTTCTGTTGTCCCTATCTATTGAGCCATTACTCATCTTAACTTCCCACAAAAAGAGGTTATAACATTTAAGGTATGGCCAAAAGTGCTTCACATTTCTGGGGATAGATATGTTTTGGTTAACTTACTTTTTCCAGATACTGAACTAGAATTCTGAGTCTTTCAAAATGAACCATCTGCAGAAGGAACCCTTGCTGCTTCATTTACTAAATTCTACACTTCTCACATTTCATTCTATTTGAGCATTAATTGTCCACACTAGGCAAAAGCCTGAAAATCAGTTGTTAAGTGGTTTTGGAAGAAAATAGTTGTATAGAACCATAGTTCAATGGGTCACAGAAAAGAAGGAACAATCATTAGTCACAGACAGAGAATATCTGAAGTAGGACTTCCCAGGTTAATTCCTTAGCATCTCGGATAGAACTGGAAAAGACCTGCCTAAAACCTTAAGGTACTACGCTGATGATGCCAGCTAGAGAGATCAAAGATTTGATAAAACATAAAAGTTTCTATGGCTGAGAGAGCAGTTCTTATGTTCTAACTGAAGCATTTGTTTACTGAGTAAACCAGAATGGGAACAGTTCCTAAATGTTCTCCTACTCTTACTTTCATGAGTGATCTTTATTTAGATTAAGACAATTTCTAGAAGAGTATCGAACTATTTAATCCTTCTTTTGTATGCACTGGTTGTTTTCTTCCTATTTTTATGATAATAGTGGGCTTGCTAAATTACGTCTGGTAACTTTTCTTTGGAGCTAAGAATCTTTTGTCTACTCTGCATTTCATGAATATATTGCAAATCCTAGCATCTCACAGCTACTTTCCTAAACCAAACTGATCTATTAGCAATCATCACAGATTACACAAAGGCAATATTGCATGTTAATTCAGAAACGAAAGAGTGAAAGAATGGTAGAATAACAGAATTATTCTGTTATTGGAAGGAATTATCTTTTAGTCCAACTCCCTTAAATCATTTCAGGCAAATGGTGATCCAATTCCTTCTTAGAAACCCCCAGTGTTGGAACACCCTTAATTCTGGAAGCAAATCATTCCACTGATTAATTGTTCCAAGTGTCAGGAAATTTCTACTTATTTCTAGGTTGGTCCTTTCCCTGTTTAGTTTCATCCATTGCTTCTTGTTCTGCCTTCAGGTGCTGGAAGCCCTTCAAATTGGAACACTGGTACCATGTCACCCCAGTTCTTCTTTTTGTTAAAGTAGACATACCCAATTCCTGCAACCATTCTCCATATGTTTTAGCCTCTAGTCTCCTAATAATCTTTGTTGCTCTTCTCTGCACTCTTTCTAGAGTCCCAACATCTTTTTTATGTCATGATGATCAAAACTTGATACATTAGTCTAAGTGTAACTTTACCAATACCTTATAAAGTGATACTAATATTATCATTTTAATTCTATCATTCTGTTAACACAGCCTAATACTGTGTCGGCTTTTTTGGCAGCTACAGCCGACTGCTGCTTATATTTAAGTGATAGTCCAGTACAGGGGTGTTAAACTGGTGGTCCACAGACTGGATGTGTCACATGCAGGCCACACCCATCCCAGCTCCACAAAAACATTGCAAAATGTCACGTGATGGCAACATGATGCTGTGAGTTTGACACCTGTGGTCCAGTAGGATTCCAATATTCTTTTCACAGTTACTACTATTTAGGCAGGGACCATCTATTCTGTACCTGTGCATTTGGTTTTTCTTGCCTAAATATAGAACCTTACTTTTCTCATTGAATTTCATTTTGTTAGTTAGAGCCTGGTGTTCAAGTCTGTAGAGATCATTTTGTATCATGAACCTATCTTCTGGATTGTTAGCTACTCCTGCCAGCTTGGTGTCATCTGCAAATTTGATGCGTTTCCTTCTATTCCCTTGTTTAAATCATTTATGAAGATATTGAAGAATACTGGGCCTAAAGAAGAGTCTTGAGATTCTGCACTGCATACTTCCCTCCATGTAGATGCAGTTCCATTAAGGATTACATGTTGAGTGCAGTTGGTTAGCCAGTTACAAATCCATCAGGTAGGGAGGAATGCTGTCTAAACTACATTTTTCTATCTTATCAAGTAATAGGTTGTGGTCTATTTTATCAAATTCCTTACTGAAGTCCAAGAAAATTATATCTACAGCATTTTGCTGGTCCACTAATTTTATTGTCAAACAACATGTTGTCCATTTCCATGTTGTCAAAGAATGCAATAAAATTTGTCTGGGATATTTTTTGACATGTTGGCTTCTGGTTATGAGTTTGCTTGCCTCTAGTTGTTTGCAGATCATTGCTTGATTATCTTTTCCAGAATCTTCCTGGTATTGATGTCAGGTTGATAGATTTGTAGTTTCCTGGATCCATTTCCCCCCTTTTTTGAAGCTGGGAACCACATCAGCCATTTCCTGGTATCTGGTTGTTTCCCTATGCTCCAGGATCTTTGAAAGATATAGTTCAGCGATTCTGCCAGTTCCTTCAGAATCTTGATATGTAATCCATCTGATCCAGGTGATTTGAACCCATCTGAAATGGATGTGTTTACCATTTTCTTGCTTATTTTGACTGGCATCTGCTTATTTTGACTTGCATTTTGACTTGACACTCCTTCAGGTACTTCCTCCTTTCCTTCTTCAAAACAGTAAATTATTTTTAATTCTATGGAATATATATGACTTTTGTAAATCTTCATATGGGTAGTCCTTCAAGAAAGTGATAAAATTTGTCATCTGGATTGATGCACATCAAAATCACCAAAGTTATCAAACACAAATACACACATGCAAAGGGTTCACATATTTAATTTTGGATGGTCAAGGTTGACTCCTTCAACTGTTAATTCTATAGTTGGCTAATTTTGTTTGATAATTGGATTAGGGTCAAACAAGGTCAATGCTACATGTCAATTTTCCAATGAAAATTCAAAGATATTGTAATATGATGAGGTCATATTGTAATATAAGGTTAGGACCAAACACATGCCCAGTGAGTAGCTGAAGAAATGTACTAACAATAATTTTTCTCTTTAGACAAAAATGAAGTTACAACTTACCACAGGGAAAGCAAACTGTTCTCTAGTTAGCAACTCTTCTATGCTGAACAGAAGAGAAAACAAATATTTCTAGTGTTTCCATAGCAGAAAAGTTTATATTTAAGAGGCACTAAGACAGATTCAAAGCTATTCATGAAAAGGAATCCAAGAGAAGTAAAAATTAAAAAAAAGAAAAAGAAAATATGAGTATAAATAGATATAAAAAGGTTACAAAATGAATCCACTAATTTTTATCTCACAAAGAGCCCTTCAATAATGTGTTCATTACCATATCAATATTGATTTAATCAGGACAATAAACTGCAGCCATGGCCAAAGGGCACAATATTACAGAGCTGAATTTATGCATAAATAGCATTTGTATGGTGCTGTGATTTTCCTGGAGATCAGAGATAAAAAGAGTATTTAAGTCATTCTTCCACTTATGCTCAGTCATATGTGTAAATAAATGCATGGTTTACAGATTTTCAATGTGTTTAATGTGAGTTTTGTTACAAGGAAACTTAACCTGGGTAAGTCCAATAGCCTTTCAACTTCCCACCTTTGGGAGAAATGGTTTAACAGTATTTTCTGCTTCGTGTGGCCTTTGAAAGCTCCCCACAACACTCATTAAATGCAGTTCTTACCATTAATCCTCCATATTTATTAGTACAAAAAAGGATTAGAGGTGGAAAAAAAGGTCAAGGAAGGGTGGCATGAATAGGCAATTAATGGGGGAAAAAATCCTAAGCAGTAAAGAAAATGTGTTTGGCAGAAGACACTTTCCCTCTTACATTTAGACCATATTTTTAATGAATTGATGATATATATGCACAAGCTATCATTCAAATATTTCCATTTTTTATTTGTGGCATAATAAATATGGAAATAATAAGGGTGGCAGTGGTAGGCAAACACATTTAATAGGAGAGCCAGCTTTTAATTTATCAACTGCATGTATAGATCACATTAAAATAAGTGAGACACCAACCCTCAGTGTTTAGAGTAAACACACTATTATCTGGCTTCCAAACTGTCCATCTAAAATAGCTAAACCTTTAATAAGCTGTTGGGATTTGAATATTGTATTTGAATACAGAATGAAGAGGTCAATTTTTTTCTGGACATTATATCACTACATACTATATGTATTCATTTCACTGCAAACAAACACAATGCATGGACTGTTTTAAAGTGAAATGAATGGATTCTACTTAGAGACCTTAAAGTAGATGAAAATATTTCTCACATCACTATTTTATAACTTTAATCCTCCTAGATTTACACAGTCAATTTATTTTACTGCTTACATTGGCACTGGTCAATATTATTTAGCAATAGCAATAGTTAGGCTTATATGCCGCTTCATAGGGCTTTCAGCCCTCTCTAAGCGGTTTACAGAGTCAGCATATTGCCCCCAACAACAATCTGGGTCCTCATTTTACCCACCTCGGAAGGATGGAAGGCTGAGTCAACCTTGAGCCTGGTGGGATTTGAACAGCCAAACTGCTGAACTGCAGTGCTGCATTTAACCACTGCGCCACCTCGGCTCCAATGCATCAATAAATATTCCAGTCCATTTAATTAATTTAAAAAGCTGCATCCGTGTGAACGCCATATGCATGGGAGATGCACATATAGTAGTAGCAGAATAGAGGGAAGCCTGACTTCAATGGAAGATATCTGACTTGTTCATAAAATATATATTTTGCCCCAAAGAATCTCATTGGTTTCTTCCAGTTACAGGGATTTTTTAATCCAGTTACACGACCACAATGATTTTTAACCTACTTTTGAAATAAAAACAAAGACCAAAATGAATTCAGAAGATGTTCCGAAAAGGAGATTATCTATATTCTCCTCTATTGATAGAAATGTAGTCAAGCCACAATCATATATGTGATCATACAAAATACACATTTTAACCTCTTTTACAATAGCAGACCATGTGAACTGTCAATAAAGTAAATAATAGTCAGAGCTAGACATCATTCATATATGGAAGAGACATGAGCATCAGAAAAATGCATGCATAATAGCAATAGCAATAGCAGTTAGACTTATATACCGCTTCATAGGGCTTTCAGCCTTCTCTAAGTGGTTTACAGAGTCAGCATATCGCCCCCACAGTCTGGGTCCTCATTTCACCCACCTTGGAAGGATGGAAGGCTGAGTCAACCTAGAGCCGGTGAGATTAGAACCGCTGAACTGCAGATAACAGTCAGCTGAAGTGGCCTGCAGTACTGCACCCTAACCACTGCACCACCTCAGCTCTAATACAGAGCAAAGCCTGCAGTCAATGTCAAATGTATAATCTTGAACCTAGTGGAATATCAGAATAATTAATATGGAGATCTGGAGCTCCAAGGTATTTTTCACAATACAACAATTGACATAATCTATTAGATTGCCATTAGGAACCCTTTTTCTGGTAGGTACTGGAGATTATATTCAAATTGTATAGTTAATTGTGTCAGATTAAAATAAACAGAGAATAAGATAAACCAGCCTGGTGATATTAAGAAATGCTGGACAACTTCAGTGTCCAAAATTCTCAGCCAACCTGACCAAAAACTGGGATATCTGGAATTTGAAAGGTAATACCTTTGGAAGACCCCAAGTTGAAGTAAGAATGGTTTTCTCTTTTCTTTTATTGAGTTCCTACTTCAGCCCTACCAAAGAAAATTGTAATAATTCTTAATCCAGATTTATCTGTTTCATGTATATATAACATTTCTGTTTAAAAATGAACCTGCAAGAAGGCTTCCAATAAAAACAACATACAAATACATCTGCTTACATTTCTAAATAAATGTTAAAAGCTTGTATTCCAGCTGGCTTCCAATCATTGGGATAAAGCCCAGTATGTGTTTCCAGCTGAACCTCTGCCATCTACAATCAATTCCAGTACTTTGTTTACTTCCACCTTATAAAATTGCATCAATGCTTGCCTTAATAACGGGAGTATTATATACAGCTGCTGTCTGGTGTCTGTTCGTATCAATGTGTATGAACTGGATCTCAACATTTACCATTTTATCCATCATGAACTGTAGTTCCCATATATAATGGTATGTGAGAAAGATCCTAGAACACTAGGCAAAGAGACAAGACCAAGAAATACAGGTGAAACTCAAAAAATTAGAATATCGTGCAAAAGTTCATTTATTTCAGTAATGCAACTTAAAAGGTGAAACTAATATATGAGATAACTCATTACATGCAAAGCAAGATAGTTCAAGCCGTGATTTGTCATAATTGTGATGATTATGGCTTACAACTCATGAAAACCCCAAATCTACCATCTCAGAAAATTAGAATATTACATGCAAACAATAAAATAAGGATTGCACATAGAACAATATTGGACCTCTGAAAAGTATAAGCATGCATATGTACTCAGTACTTGGTTTGGGGGCCATTTGCAGCAATTACTGCCTCAATGCAGCATGGCATGGAAGCTATCAGCCTGTGGCACTGCTGAGGTGCTATGGAAGACCAGGATACTTCAATAGCGGCCTTCAGCTCTTCTGCATTGTTCGGTCTCATGTCTCTCATTTTTCTCTTGGCACTGCCCCATAGATTCTCTATGGGGTTGATGTCAGGCGAATTTGCTGGCCAATCAAGCACAGTAATCCCACAGTCATTGAACAGTTATTGAGAGCAACTTTTGCCAAAAGCACTAAAACCTGGTTCAATGACCGTGGGATTACTGTGCTTGATTGGCCTCTCCATTCTTCCTCCATACTTGGTTTCCAAATGAGATGCAAAAGTTGCTCTCATCAGAAAAGAGGACTTTGGACCACTGAACAACAGGACTTTGGACCACTGTGCTTCATTAAGACCAGGGTCAATGCAGCTGTCTGCCAGGAGATTTTGGAGCACTTCATGCTTCCTTCTGCAGACAAGCTTTATGGGGATGCTGACTTCATTTTCCAGCTGCCCACACTGCCCAAAGCACCAAAATCTGGTTCAATGACCATGGGATTACTGTGCTTGATTGGCAAGCAAACTTGCCTGACTTGAATCCCATAGAGAATCTATGGGGCATTGCCAAGAGAAAGATGAGAGACATGAGACCGAACAATGCAGAAGAGCTAAAGGCCGCTGTTGAAGCATCCTGGTCTTCCATAACACCTCAGCAGTGCCACAGGTTGATAGCTTCCATGCCACACTGCATTGAGGCAGTAATTGCTGCAAAAGGGCCCAAAACCAAGTACTGAGTACATATGCATGCTTATACTTTTCAGAGGTCCGATATTGTTCTATGTACAATCCTTGTTTTATTGATTGTATGTAATATTCTAATTTTCTGAGATGGTGGATTTGGAGTTTTCATGAGCTGTACACCATAATCATCACAATTATGACAAATCACGGCTTGAACTATCTTGCTTTGCATGTAATGAGTCTTATTTCATATATTAGTTTCACCTTTTAAGTTGCATTACTGAAATAAATGAACTTTTGCATGATATTCTAATTTTTCGAGTTTCACCTGTAGTCATGTAAGAGTCAGCATAGCCCACAACTAAACAGAGAAGTAACCCTCCCTAGTTTCTCAGGCTGTAAAAGAGATGTATGTGTGGGGGAAAGACTTGTACTTTCATACTAGCAAGATTCTATCAATGTAGCTTTACTATAAAGTAGAAATGGCTCATCTGACTTCTTTTCTTTTCCGGCTTACCCCATGAGGCCACTACCATGGCCTGAATGCAACTTGGTTTGCTTTATTGTACTGACGAATTCCTTCATTCACTTTTTGCTTGTCTAAATTTTTTCCTTGTTCACAAACCAAAATAGCTGTTCTGAAGAAGCCATAGCAGGAAGGAGAAATTGAAATGATACAACAAATAGTTTTTCTTTGATATTCAGAGTTCAATGTGTCTCACAGATCAGTCCTTAGAAACTCCAGTTTGGGTTGCAACTTTGCTATAGGGTTGCATGGCTGCTAATAACATTCCTTGTTCCTCTTTGTAAAATGACTTTGCAATATTTTAAATAACTTGAAAGCATGACAAGAAAATGACTTGGTCTTTATCAATCTCTGGTTCCACTGTGATCTGATCCAGTTCATTTAGAATATGCTTCAATCATCACAAATGTGGAAAGACTTGCAGGTTGTCGGTCTGTATAAATATGAAAAATAGATGCATGAAATATAAACTGTAGATTCCACATAATACATAATCAGTTTTATAAGTCTGTGTTGGCAAGAGAATTCATTTTAGTTTTGCTAAGAATTTATTGTAATCTGCAATCACATTTCTTGATATTACGCCTGAGACAACCACATTTTATGTGAAATTCTTTTACTTTGAAGTTTTAACAGTCAGCTAATCAGAAACATTTTTCATGAAAAGTACTCCTGCCAAAGTTTCTTTTGAATGACAGATGTTAATATCAATTGTGCTCAAGTGGGACATAAAATGTAGGAAGTTTGAACTCTTGTCATTTAATTTTGGCTGTCATGATTCTGATTGTATATCAATGAATGATTAATATACCAGATTCCTAGAAAATTATAATATTTTTGGCATGCCTAATAGGTAATATTTACTTCTGCATTTTCTTAACCTATAGAAAGTTCACCTTCTATGGTATTTTCACTTTTAAATTTTATAGTCATCTTTCATTGATTGATTGATTGATTGCTATATGCTATCAAGTTGATGTCAGCTCTTAGTGACCACACTACTGTTCTGGGCAATGAAAAACTACATTGTTAACTTTTCCCTTCTGTTGGAACTCCAACAGTAGTAAGGAGAAAGACGTGATGGAGAAGACATTAAAAAGTATACTATGTGAATATATTACTGTCACTGTCAATTTGGCTTTACAAACACAAACCATTTATGGAAAATTTGAATGCAATATAATATAACTCTTAAAGGTTAGGTGTCTTAATTTTCTGTCATAGAAAAGAAGAAATTTTCACAGTTGAATTTTTATAATCATTAACTTTGAAGAGATTCTATTATATATCTGTTCAAGTTAATCTAATGTTTCTTTTAAGGCTTGTTTATTTGCTTTTTGTTTGAAAATTTTATTAAAGATTTTCACATAAATAAAAGATAAATTTGATATCATATTCAATGAAATTAGGAAAGAAGGGGAGATAAAAGATAGAAGAAATAGAAAAGACAGTACAGGAAGAAAAAAAGAGAAGTGGGAAAAAAGAAACTCCCAAATTATTACAGCAATTACAAACAAATGACAACATAGTTCTCTTATTCCTATATTGAACCCTTTTTTAATCAGCAAGAATCTGATTAAGAAATCACCAATTCATTTTTCCCATTTTCAGTCTGTAAGAGGAGAGCTTGTTTATTTCTTACTGAAAGTGTATTTGAGAATTTAAATTATTTGTCATGTTTATTTTAACTAGTTCTCATATTTTTAGGGTTTTGTTTGCACCCACTGATTAATTGCTTCCATATAATGAACCAAAGGTAATGCAAATTTGCATATTTTCTGGCAACTTAGCACTTATGTAGGATCCAATCAACAGTGAAAATCCACTAATTAAGGTTAAACAAAGCCTCATGAATGCCAGATGCAGTGGTTTCCAATTTAGATATATTGGCAGAGTAGCTGAGGCTCAAACAATACATTTGCTTTGTAACCATATATTTTTTATTTCCCTTAAATTAATTACAGATTCAGAAATGGGGTTTATTGGGTTGTCAGAATTACACAATAACCATCAACTACTGCTTGCAACATGTATATGAGGATTTTTGCTTTGCAGGAACTCAGCCCAAATATATGTAGTAGAAGCAGCAGCTGTGGGACAGGAAGTGGTTTTCTACAAGGAAGGAAGAAATATCATCATCTTCCTCCAGCACATATGGGAAAAATTATTGAATATGGCCTGGAAGCACTAGGGATCCTCTTCATTCATGTATCCAGTGAAGGACTGGGTACAGGAGGAAGCATCAACATCCTTGTGAGTTTTTATTGGCTTCTTCTGGGTAATGTCATGTGGTTTGTGTCTGAAACTGTAATTTAATTATCTTTAATAGAATCAAATCCCAATGAAGTCCAAATTTACTGGGACTTGAGATACCTGGGATCCAAGTCTTCACTAGCCACAGTGCTTACACATTGGGTAATTTGGAGCCATTATTTTTTCCCCAAGCATCCTGCTTCACAAAGTAGTTATCATAAATATAAATGAGGAATAACATGGACTGAATTATATCACTCCGAGTGGCCTTTGTCAACATATTTTTCCCCCAACCAGCTGATTGAAATTTTACAGTAAGCATCTATCTATATTGTTGTATTGGTCAGGAGGTTTGATAACTCTTAAGTATTGGGGAAGTGGGTGGCAGGATGGGGAAATGTAAGTTCTTGGCTCAGAAGAAAGTTTTAAAATATATGTGTATTGACAAACAAATATACAGATGAAAGGTGTTATTGAAATGTCACTGAAGCATTAAGAAAAAATTAGCCCCAAAGACATTTAATAGAAAAAGGTTCAGAGATGAAACTGTTCCCAGATTTAACAGCCACATGCTGTGTAACTACAGGCAAATGATGATGCCTTAGTTTATTCAGATGTAAAAAAAGGTTGTAATTAATATTCAGCCTAATTAGTACTTTAAGTGCTTTGAGAATTTGGATGAGAAGTGTTATATAAAAGCAAAGTATTTTTATTTCAGCCTTTAAAAGAGCAAATCCCTTGCCGCATATTTTCCAAAAATCTACATTCCTTGCTAGAGTAAAAAGACTAATTCTAATGAATAATTGATCTTAAGAATTTGCCTTGTTTTCTCTGTCCAAATTGTTCTCAAACAGCCAGCAAAATTCTAGAACTTAGAACTTAATATGATTTCTTAACTTATTTTACTTAGTATGGCTGTTCTTCAGATCCTTCAAAAAAGAAAATGTCTTTATGGCTGTTTGTATGTCTTTTTTTTATGAATTAGTGTAATTAGTAATGATGTATGAGTTTTAACAATCTTAATTGACAGAAGCAGAATTATTCTTACAAATGGCATTTTAAAGACTTACATATTTTTATGACAAATTTTTGTGTGTATATTTTATCAAATATATATACAGCATTAGTCTATTTTGAGTATGATGTATATTTTGGGTTGTGTTTACCAGGTCAGCTCAATCAGAATGTCAATGTCATGTTTAATAATGCTTTTATGAATGCTACTATTAATAAATAACTTTTCCCATCTAAATTGGGCCTTATTTCCCCATCTTTCCTCTCGTTGGATAATAAAATCATAGTAGAAAAAGTGGCAGTTACTAAAGTAGAACAGTAACCATTTTGGATTTTAAAATTTAACATCAGATTCCTGAACTGACCATTGATTCTTGAAAGAAAGCAGAAACCAATGCAATGGTGTAATAGAAGGTCCTAATGCCTGATGTCTTTCAATAGTCTAGTTCCGTGATGGCGAACCTTTGGCACGTGTGCCACAGGTGGCATGTGGAGCCATATCTGAGGGCACGCGAGGTGTTACCCTATGTCACTTACAACAAACATGCACACGCTGGCCAGCTGATTTTCGGCCTTCCGTAGGGCAGGTTGAGACCATTTTTGCCCTCCTCAGGCTTCAGGATAGCCTCTGGAGCCTGTGGATAGCAAAAAATGGGCCCAACAGGCCTATTGGAAGTCTGAAGGGTTCAGTGAGGCATGTGCATATGCGCGAGGGGAGTGTGAGGGTTTGTGCACACATGCACCAGGGGAGGGGGCATTGCATTATGGGTGTGAGCATGCGAGTGCTTGCAATTGTATGCGCATGCACCCTTTTGGCGCACGAGCAGAAAAATGTTCACCATCACTGGTCTAGTTCTATAGTATTGTGAGAGCTCCCCATATAGATCATGTTATGCAACTATAGAAGATAATGACCTATTCAAGTAAGCTGTTCATATGGAAATCAGAGGCAAGATTCACAGGTATGTATCTTTCCTTCATTTTGTCTCCACAACAATGCCTGGAAGTAACAGGACCGGGAGTGTCCAGTGTTAGTGACTCTCCTGCAAGGAATCCCATTTCTAACTTGAGTCGGGCAACTGGTACATGCCTGCACATTTCAAGCAAAAGGGGTAACTGCACTTTTAAGACATGAACTTTTGGGGTTAACATATAGGTGTTCTGAGGGGCAATCATGTTCTCATAGTGGGTAAGAACCAAGTGAATATAGCAATAGCAATAACAGTAGACTTATATACCGCTTCATAGGGCTTTAAGCCCTCTCTAAGCGGTTTACAGAGTCAGCATATTGCCCCCAACAACAATCCGGGTCCTCATTTTACCCACCTCGGAAGGATGGAAGGCTGAGTCAACCCTGAGCCGGTGAGATTTGAACCGCTGAACTGCTGATCTAGCAGTCAGCTGAAGTAGCCTGCAGTGCTGCATTTAACCACCGCGCCAACACAATTCTTACAGAGCTATGCTCGTTGGGGAATTCTGGGTGTTTGTGTTCACACATCTTCAAGCGACCAAGGTTGAGAAACACTGTTACACAGCTTTCATTATTTGCATGATCCACAGAAAATTTTCCCTTCTCCTACATTATTGCAGCTGCATTCAGTTCTTCTTTACTGTCACTAATCCACTAAATTTTGAGTCAAATCAATAAATGGCTAACTTATTGAGCAAAGGACTGTAAATGATCTGAATGGACACATCTTTCTGAACTAAGTTTCTGCCATCTGTTTCAAACCTCTAATTACAAATACAAAATGAACATAATTAAATATTGGCATCATGCAAATACAAGGTAGAAGTTATTGCAATGCATGTGCATGTTCTTTATTAAATAGAACAAGCATCTGTTTTGTTTTCTTATGTTTTGAGACAGATGGGGGAAATTGCTTTTTCTCTGACAAAAAGGATAGGTTTCGGTTGCTAAACAGGAATTCAATACATAAGGGGTTGTACTTTGAACAGTTGGCAAATGGGACTATTTTTACAAATACAAAAGTAAGGACTGGATTCTTTCCTTTTCTTCACATTTTGAGAATAATTTAAGAAGAAAGAAGAAAGCAGGTTATATCTTGGAGACAGTAATTACACATTAATATAACGCATTTGTCTGATACAGAGGTGGGATTTGTATCAGATGGGGCTAAAATAACTCATAATTGTCTAAGTCATCACTTCATGCAGTCAGAAGCTTTGCTTTCATGCTGTTGCCCTTGGCCATTCATGCTACCAGCCAATGGAGATCAAGCAGAAGGCTCTTTCTAAAGTTATACAATATTTTCACCCTCCAAATCCTTCACTAGCAAATGGGAGTTGGCATTCAATATACCAGGAGGAAGAGATTTGGGACAACTGTTGCCAAAAGTATTGACTGTGGATATAGCGACCACTGCTTGAGTTTATATATCATCTTCTTTCCAAGCAGGTCAAGTTAATGTATGTTGAAGCTTATGAATTTCTGGAAGTAGACATAGCCCAAGTTTGTTGTACATATCATATGGTTGGATTTTCTAGGTTTCAGAAGACCTAGAAAAGCCACTAATGTGATTCTGCAGGCATTTCATACCACCATTTCTCTGAAGCTTTCTGTCTGCAACAGTTCAGAAGCAATGCCAGTATGTGTACCTCATGGTACTATTTATGGCCCATTTATTTGAATGCCAGCATTATAGAAATTCTCTGATACTTTTGTTTTTTGTGTGGTCTATGATTTCATAGTACCTGTCAGCACCTCTTCATTGAGTAATTAGGAAAGAAAACCACGAGACTCCATTGATAGAAATCAAGTGTACTTTTACTAATTATAAATGATTAGAAGCGTAGCAAAGCGAAGACTGATTATTTAGGCGCGAAAACGAGTGATATATAAAATAACCCATTCCCCACCCCTTGGCATTCCAGTGGCAGTCCAATCATAATTCTCCCAAGTGTCAGGTGTAAGATAACTTCGAAAAGCATCACCGAGATGGAATGTCGGTGCCGTTGGCCTTGGCGGGAACCTCCTCCGCATGCGCAATCCGACAGGCAGCAGAACTCCAGAATCTTCCTCCAGCACAATTAGTAAACCCCTCCAAAATACCATGCCCCCCTCCCCATTTCAATGGCAGCCGAAACAGCAGCAAAGCAGAGGCTGGCATCCAGCCATCCTCTGGAAAAAGGCGGTCAGGCCTGGAAAACGACAAAACACAAACAAACAAACAAACAACAAAAACCAGAAAAAGAAAAAAGGGGGGGGGGAGAGAAAGTCAGGAAGGAGGGTCAATCAGGGTTTGTCAGGATAAGTGGAATAAAATTGTCGGAGCAGCTGGGGAGCACGGACATGGTACTTGTCCACCCACTCGGCATGAGATGGAGGAAAATGCTTCCAAGCCACTAGGTACTGAATCCGATTCCGCCGCCGCCGAGAGTCCAATATTTCCCGGACCTCAAAATGCTGTTCACCATCAATCAATAGGGGGGCAGGCGGTGGGTCCACAGGTGGACGTAAAGACGAGAAACAAACAGGTTTAATGAGATTAACGTGGAAAACTGGATAAACACGGCTGAGGTGCTTGGGTAGCTGCAAGCGAACCGAAACAGGATTGATGACCTTGTGTCAGCATCCCTCCATAATATAATTAGGAAAGGGGAACTTTTAATTCTATGGGGAATAGCTTGGGGCCTTTGTTTGAACTCACCCAGTGAGGCGATGCTTCATCATCCGAGTCCTCGGAAGAGGTGGAGGGGTCGTCTGCTTCTCCCTCCAAGGCATGGCCGAAGCGAGGGGGTCTGGAATCCATAGCGAATGCAGCTTCCTTCTTCCTCTTGTCGGAGGCTCTGCCAGACTTCTCCTCCCGCTTGGGTGGGGGTTGGGAGGTGGAGGGTAATTTAGCACGGCAGTCGGGGGCGCGATGGCCTAATTTTCCGCAACGGAAGCACGTTACTGGTCTGGACCTCCCCGAGGGGGCCCCTCGCCCTTCACCCTTCCCCCCGAATGGGGCTTTGCGGCCTGGTGGAGGGGTGGTCTTTGCAGCTTTCTTCTCTCTCATTCGTCTTTCCTCTTTGGCACAACGAAGCCTGGTTAAATCCAGCTCGATGTCAGCTGCGTGCTCAAACCAGACGGTCAAGCGCCTGGGCAGATTGCGATTGACGCATTGCTGATAGATTTCCTCATCTAAGCCCAACGCAAATTTGTCCAAAAGCGCGTCCTCACTCCATCCTCTCATGTACTGGGAAAGGCGTTGAAAGTCTTGAATATACCGAGCCACAGGCCTGTCATCCTGCTCGAGGGTTATAAATTTTAATTTGCTTCGCTTCTCAGTCAGGGGATCATCAAAGCGTCTTTTGAAAGCCTCCATAAACCTATTAAAATCCCTCAGGAGGGGGGAAGCTGACAGATGCAACGCACTGCTCCAGTCAGCCGCTTCGCCGTCTAAAGAGAGTAGAATCATTCTTACTCTCATAGTGTCACTTTCAAAATCACGGCCATAGATTTCCATGTAATTAAAGACTTGCATAATAAAAGGCCCCAGGTTTGCAGAATTTCCATTAAATCTTACAGGCAAGGGGGGGATTTTGGCCATTCGGTGTCTTCGGGGAGGTGAGGCCCCTGGTCTGGCAAAAGCCTCAGCAGCAGGGGGTGAAACAGCCCGAGGGGGGGGGGTGAATCAGCGCGTGGGTACTCTCGCTCCCAGCCCCTCCTGTCCTCTTCATCTTCTCCACCTATTTCCCCAAAGTACCTTTGTCCCCAGTAATCAGGTAGATCTCTCCTCTGGGGTTTTCTCACAGCTCCCGTCTCCAACGGTCTTGGTCGGGGTTGTCTTCGGGTAACCCCCGCATCCCAGCTTGCCCCCTCCTCTCTTTGTCCTACCGAGGTGGACCATCGGGGGGGAGGTGGGTGAGGCTGGCTTGATATCTGCAGCTGAAGTAAATCTTCATGAAGCGAGAGTTCAGGAGGGCCGGCCTCATGAAACGAGAGTTCGGGGGGCCCGGCCTCGGTGGAAGCCCCCTCACAAACGGCCTCCTTTTCTCCGCTGGCTGGCGAAGACATTTACACCCTTCATGGTAGATGGTGGTCTCCTGGAAAGGATTTTTCAGACTTTGCTACTTGTCAGCATCCCTCCATAATATAATTAGGAAAGAAAGACCCAAAGATTCCATGTGTAGGAAATCAAAAGTACTTTTACTAATTACAAATGGCTAGAGAGCGGTTGCATAGCAAAGTCTGGTTAATTAAGCGCGAAAGCAGTTGATATATAGAATAGCCCTTTCCACACCCCCTGGCATCATAGGCCCAGTCCAATCATAAGTCCTTCAAGTGTCAGGTGTGAGATAACTTCAAAAGGCATCATGAAGCTGGAATGTCGGTGCCGTTAGTCTAAGCGGGAAAACCCCCACGCATGCGTAGTCTGTCCATCCAGAGAACTCCAGAACATTCCTCCAGCACAACGAGTAACCCCACCCAATATACCGTGCCCTCCCTCCCTGTTTCATGGCAGCTGAAGCAACAGCAAAGCAGAAGCTGACACCTTGATTATGGGAAACGGGCACACGTACTTAGGTCCCAACTTCTTAGACTTTTGCGTAGTTTGAAGGAACTTCGTGGACAAATAAACCTGGTCACCCACCTTGTACTGATAAGGTTGTGTACATTTCTTATCAGCCTGTTTCTTATGCGCGCGATGCGCAACATCCAAAGTACTAAGTGCCAAAGGCCAAATATGGGTCAATCGCTCACTCCACTCGGAGATGGATGAAATCTGTGGCTGCTCAAGAGGAACCTCGGGAATAGGAACAAAGTCCTGGCCAAACACAACTCGAAAAGGAGTGAATCCAGTGCTGCTATGTACAGAATTATTATAAGCCACTTCCGCGTGCGGCAACAAGTCCACCCAATCATCCTGCTGGTAATTGATGAAACAACGTAAATATTGTTCTAGAACAGAATTAGTCCTCTCACAAGCCCCATTAGTCTGAGGGTGGTGGGCAGAGCTTAAACCCTGGGCAGAGCCAATGCGCTTAAGAAATTCCTTCCAAAAAACAGAAGTGAATTGCACACCTCTATCGGAAATGATGCGATCAGGCACACCATGCAAATGGTAAACGTGAGAAATGAAGAGTTTAGCAAGTGTCTTTGCAGAAGGAATCTTGTGGCACGGAATAAAATGTACTTGTTTGGAAAATAAGTCAGTAACCACCCATATAACGGTGTGCCCCTGGCTCTCAGGAAGCTCGACAATAAAGTCCATAGAAATCTCCTTCCAGGGGGTGACAGGGCGGGCTACAGTTTGGAGTAGACCTTGCGGCTTCCCTGGTGGCCGTTTAGCAGCTGCACAAACCGGACAGCTGGCAACATAAAGTTCAATGTCCTTTTTCAAAGAGGGCCACCAAAACTGCCGTTTCACCAAATGCAGTGTCTTCACAAATCCAAAGTGACCCGCTAACTTGGAATCATGAGCCTGTTGGAGGACAATGAGATGAAGAGAGGCAGGGACGTAAAGTTTCGCTCCAGTCCATGGTAAATCGTCTCTGAGTTTAGAGCAGTTGTATTGAGGAAGTCTGGACAAAGCATCAGCCATAAAATTTTTCCCTCCTGGGATGTATTTGAGTGTGAAATTGAACCGATTGAAATGCTGAGCCAAGCGCATCTGCTTAGGGGAGAGGCGCCTGGGAGTCCTCAAAGCTTCCAAGTTCTTATGGTCAGTCCACACCTCAAACGGGTGCTTAGCGCCCTCCAGAAAGTGGTGCCACGTGGCTAAAGCCCAATGTACAGCAAATGCTTCCTTCTCCCAGATTGCCAAATGCCTTTCCGTGTCCGTGAGCTTACGGGAGGTGTATGTGCACGGTTGTAAATTACCTTGGTCGTTAGTCTGAAGCAAGACGGCCCCAACTGCCACGTCACTGGCATCAGCTTGAACAACAAAAGGCTTGTCCATCTCCGGATGCTTCAGAACCGGTTCCGTCGTTTCAACTTCTCAAAAGCAGCTTGACGCTCCATGGTCCAATCCAACGGCTTGCTAGGCTTAGGTTTAGGTCCACCTTTGGACTTCAACAAATTAGTGATGGGAAGCGCAATTTTGGCAAAAGAAGGGATGAACTGACGATAGAAATTGGCAAAACCCAAAAATTTCTGTAATTGCCTACGTGTACGGGGTGCCTCCCACTCAGTGACCTTTACCTTAGCGGGGTCCATCTCAATACCAGCGGGGGAGATACGATACCCAAGGTAGTCTATCTTCTCCTGGTGAAATTCACACTTGATAACTTGGCATAAAGTTCAGTGGCCCGGAGCTTCTTCAGGACAGTGCAGACCAATTTGACGTGTTCGTCATATGTTTGAGTGTAAATAAAGATATCATCTAAATATACGATAACGCCCTTGTAAAGGTGGTCATGCAAAATTTCATTAATTAATTGCATGAAAACTGCAGGCGCCCCCTGCAGGCCAAAGGGCATCACCCGGAACTGGAAACAACCGAGGGGGCAGTTGAAAGCCATCTTCCACTCATCCCCCTCCTTTATGCGGACCCTATAGTACCGTATTTTCATGACCAAAAGCCGCACCGGATTATAAGCCGCAGTATCAATTAACGTTAATTTTTCAAACTTTTTCCACATATAAAGCGCACCGGGTTATAAGCCACACGTTTCCTGACACTTCTGGACATCTGTTGCAGTCGCGAGGAGGAGCGGAGAAGAGCGCGAATGTTCTTGGCACTCCAGGAAGCCACGAAAGCAGCTGGGGGAGGCGCACGGCTTGGTTTATCCTCCCTGGACGTCGCAGCAGCAGCCCCAAGTGCACCGATCTCTGTGTTTTTCGCATCGGGGCATGCTCTTGCAGCACACCCCGATGCGAAAAACACAGAGTTCGGTGTGCTTGGGGCTGCTGCTGCGACGTCCAGGGAGGATAAACCAAGCCGTGCGCCTCCCCCAGCTGCTTTCGCGGCTTCCTGGAGCGCCAAGAACCTTCGCGCTCTTCTCCACTCCTCACGACTGCAATAGATGTCCAGAAGCGGCTTTTGGGGCTAATGGGAATTGGATTTCCAGCTCGATAGCCCCTGCCGCTTCTGGACGTCTATTGCAGTTGTGAGGAGCCGAGGAGAGTGTGGAGAAGAGCGCGAAGGTCCAGGCCCGGAATATGGCGTGGATATCATCGGTGCGATCAGGGAACGAGTGGATTCTCTCCGCTGTTGGGTGATAGAAGCTCCCTGTGCGCGGCTGACAGGAGCGTAATTGGGTTGGTCGAAGACCCCCTCCCATTAAAACAGTTGGATATGCGCGGAAGCCCGATCGTCTACTTACGGTCGTGTGGGGGGGGGGGTGGAGTGGGATTTGCATTGGTTCCGTTGCCCATTGTACGCGCTAAGGACGCGGGTTGAAACTCGAGTTACCTCGGGGTAGGTAGACGCGTATTTAGACTGGTGTTTTTAATTCGCTGTGTCCGCGCGTGGTGTGTTTTGCCCGCGCCCCACCGCGGTTAAAATAATTCGCGTGGGCTGGATACATTATGTTAGGTTTTCTTCCCCATCTGTGTGGGAGACTGCCCTCGTTGGGTGTACACACACATAGGTAGTTGGAGAATATGTTTGTGCACGCCCTGCCGATAGGCTGCCTGGATCAAAGGAGTGTATTTTTGTCGCTTCTTCGGTGGTGTGGGTTCCATTCATCGATTTCCCTCCGGGACGCCCGTTCGGTTTCTGAGGCGACTGATGATCCCTGCCGATCATTCCACCACCGCCCCGCCGTGCTCTTCGCCCTCTTTACACTGCCCAGTGAATCATGTTTGCCTTCATGCCGCACAAGCCATCGTGAAAAGCCCCACACGGCGACGGCTTTGCTCCCAAGCCTTGCTTGCCTTCCCAGGTCCGCGCACGAGTAAGCGGTTGTCTGTCTGGCTTCTTAGCTCCAAGACTGACATCCGCCAGGCAGGGATTTGACGTGACTGTTCCCTTCACTGAATTCCTTTCGCTAGCCAGATTTTGCTTTTCTGACTGACCATTTGGGGCTTTGGGGATCTTTGGTTTGCCTGTGTGTGCATGTGGGTAAACAAGGCACATGGAAGAAGAGAGGTTGCTTATGAAACGTGGATACGGAATCTGAATGTGAATCTACAGGATTTCCTGCTCAATAGCCCCTGCCACAGAGAAAAACTCAGTGTTTTTCGCATCGGGGCATGCTCTTGCAGCACACCCCGATGCGAAAAACACTGAGATCGGTGAGTTTGGGGCTGCTGCTGCCACGTCCAGGGAGGAGAAACCAAGCCATGCGCCTCTCCCAACTGCTTTCGCGGCTTCCTGGAGCGCCAAGAACCTTCACGCTCTTCTCCACACTCTCCTCGGCTCCTCACAACTGCAATAGACGTCCAGAAGCGGCAGGGGCTATCGAGCTGGAAATCCAATCCCCATTAGCCCCAAAAGCCGCTTCTGGACATCTATTGCAGTCGCGAGGAGCGGAGAAGAGCGCGAAGGTTCTTGGCGCTCCAGGAAGCCGCGAAAGCAGCTGGGAGATCTTTTTCCACATATAAAGCGCACCGGGTTATAAGCCACACTGCCGGTTTTGGATCAAATTTTAGGATTTTCAGTGCGGCTTATAGTCGTGAAAATACGGTATGCTTCTCTGAGGTCCAATTTAGTGAAAATGCGGCCCTTTCCCAGTTGGGCCAGCATGTCCTTCATTAGTGGTAACGGGTATAGGTTCTGAGCTGAGATGCAGTTCAAGTTTTTGAAATTAACACATAATCTCAGGGAGCCATCTTTCTTCTCTCTGAACAACACGGGTGCTGCTACCTTGGGCCGTGCTGGCTCAATGAAACCCCTTTTCAAGTTTTTATCAATGAATTTCCTCATTTCCTCCATTTCCCTAGGAGACATTGAATATATTTGGGGCTTTGGAAGCTTTACTCCAGGCAAAATATCGATGGAGCAATCAGTAGGTCTATGGGGTGGAAGTTTATCTGAAGATTTTTCACTAAAAAAAACCTTCAGGTCCCAATACTCTTTTGGAATCTTTTCTTCCCCATCAATTTTCTCCTGGCCCCTGGTGGCCAATGCGGGGCTGGAGCCAGCAGGCTCTGGGGCGTCGGCCTCCCCATCTGGGGCTGTGCTGGTCCGAATATGCAGCCACCCCTCCCTCCAATTAATGCGAGGGTTCCATTTACGAAGCCAGGGGAGTCCCAAAATAAGGGGTCTGTCCATTCCAGGAGCCACAATAAAAGAGATCAATTCTACATGGGTGCCCATTTTCATCTCTAGAGGTTCAGTGTAGAAATGGGCTGGGCCACCCCCTGCAATGGATCCATCGATTTGGCAAAAAACAATAGTGGTTTTCAAAGTCCTCAATTTCAAGCCCAGTTTTTCAACCATTGCAGGGTTAATCATACATCTAGAACAGCCCGAATCAAGGAGGGCGGGAAGCTGTTCTGTCTCCCCATCGGGTGGCACCCTTAACTCTATTGGGATCAACATGGGGCCTTTATTCAAACTCACCAAACGAGGCGAGGCATCATCATCGAAGTCATCAGAGGAGCTGGTGGTGACGTCCGCTTCTTCTTCCGCCTCCTGCCGGAAACGCTAGGGGGTGTTTTCAGCAGCGAAAGCAGCCTCTTTCTTCCTCCCCGGGGTTTTGCTCGTCTTCCCTTCCCTCTTGGCAGGGGGTGGGGCGATGGCCCCCTTTCCCACAACGGAAACACGTGAAAGGCTTGGCCTTGCCAGCGGAGCTTCCCTTCCCTTCACCCCTGATGCGGAATGGGGCCCTTTGAGCTGGGGGGGGGGGTGATCTCTCTGCTTTCTCCTCTTTCACACGTTGAAGTCTAATCAAGTCGAGCTCAACGTCTGCTGCATTTTCATACCAAGCTGTAACTCGCTTGGGAAGGTGTCTGTTAACGCATTGTTGGTAAATGTCCTCATTTAATCCCAATGCAAACTGGTCGAGCAGCGCATCTTCAGACCAGCCTCTCATATAAGAAGAAAGCTGTTGAAACTCCTGAATATATTCAGCCACCGGCCTATCTCCCTGTTTGAGGGCCATAAATTTCACCTTCCCCCGTTTCTCAATCAGCGGATCATCAAATCTCCTTTTTAGTGCAGTCATAAAGGCATCAAAATTCCTCAGGAGGGGAGAGTTACATTGGTGTAAGCTGACCATCCAATCGGCCGCTTTTCCTTCTAAAGAAAGTAAAACCATTCGCACCTTCATTTCATCTGTTTCTAAATCGGGCCCATAAATTTCCATATAATTCCAAATCTGTATAACAAAGAGACCCAGGTCCCTGGGATTTCCATTATATTTTACTGGCAAGGGAGGGACTTTTGCCATTCTGCATCTTCTGGGGGGGGGGGCTACTCTGGCAGCAGCTCTGGCTGGAGGGGGAAGCTGTTTCTGGGTTTGTTTGCTCCCATCCCCCCTCGGCCTCTTCACCCTCCCTAAATTTTTGCATAGAGTACCTTTGTTCAAACTCTTCCATTTGTTGTCTTTCCCGGGACCTCCGCTCGGTCATGGCTTCTTCCCAGTCAGCTGGTTTTTTCTTTTGTTTTCTCCTGGTAACTCCAGCATCCAAAATCTCACTATCCTCCTTTTGCCCCACACCTAAAGTCCATCGAGGGCGAACCGCAGGCTCCTCTATTCCTAGGCCAGCCAGCCTTCCAGGTAAAGATGGGTCTGCAGTTTCCCTTTCAGTCTCCTCTTCATCGCTCACTCGCAATGACATTTTCCTCGTTCCTTCTTGTGAGTACACCCCCGATGGAAGGTTGAAACTCCTGGTGGGGTGTGAGTAAGTCTTCGCTTACTGTCAGCACCTCTTCATTGAGTAATTAGGAAAGAAAACCACGAGACTCCATTGATAGAAATCAAGTGTACTTTTACTAATTATAAATGATTAGAAGCGTAGCAAAACGAAGACTGATTATTTAAGAGCGAAAACGAGTGATATATAAAATAACCCATTCCCCACCCCTTGGCATCCCAGTGGCAGTCCAATCATAATTCTCCCAAGTGTCAGGTGTGAGATAACTTTGAAAAGCATCACCGAGATGGAATGTTGGTGCCGTTGGCCTTGGCGGGAACCTCCTCCGCATGCGAAATCCGACAGGCAGCAGAACTCCAGAATCTTCCTCCAGCACAATTAGTAAACCCCTCCCAAATACCATGCCCCTGTCCCCGTTTCAATGGCAGCCGAAGCAGCAGCAAAGCAGAGGCTGACAGTACCCTTCCAATCAAATGGCTGATTATTCTTCACAATGTGGTTGGTTGTTATATATTTACAAACTTGGGTTTTTTTCAGCTTTTGTTTCTTAATTTTTTGATGTAATACTCGTTGAACCCTGGACTCACCAGAAGCAGGGTAAATTGAGACCTATTTGTCCTAAAATGCAGCTGCATTTTATTCTCTTAAAGTATATAAGGACTATTTATCTTGTAGCTTCTTCCTTCCTTAGCAGACCCTTTTAGATGATGGTGGAGAGTTCTTCCATAAGAGAATCCCTAAAACTAATTTTTTAGTTCAGATACTATTTTTATTTTGTACCTGAAAGCAATTTAGTTTTTCAGAAGACTTTGGGGGAGGGGGCTGACATATATTCTCTTTGTTGCTACATTTTAATATATATATAGGTGACTGTGGCAAATATATTTCATTGAACAGGGAAATACAAGGTTTAAAATAAAAGATGTGCCAAATCTTTCTGCTCATGCCAAAAGACACATTTCAAAGCTAGTTGGATATTTCTACATTATCTTCCACAAGTGAGAACCTGCAATAATTTAGATCTCTCCAGTTGATTTGCATGCTATTCTCCAACTGACCAATACATGTCTTTGTTCCCTTCACTTTTACGGACGATCACCACTCACCAACAGCCAATACAAATGCTTATTTCCAAGGTTGGGGAAATTGGCTATCTCATTTTGTCTACATTACAGAGAACAACAGCTCTAATGCTGCCTCAAGGTTTCCTCAGGCTGACCTGTCCTTATCAAATGCAGCAGAAGCACCACTACTAATCACTGTAGGTGCAGCATTGCTCTCCTTCAGCTCAACCTCACAAGAGAGATTTCAAGTTTCTCTATTGGTACATACACTACAACCAAAGAAATTCTCCAAAAGTCGGTGTGATGGACAGATATAGCACAGAATAGTATAGTTCATTCTTAAGTATTCCACAGAAATAAGCAATTGTCTGGGAAAACTGCTTCAGAAACATGTATTGTGGGAAAAGTTATACTTCAAAGCAATGCTTATTATGGAAAGTAGGATACAATAAGATGAATTTCCTTTCATTTTGCAAATTAATTCATAGAATAAAGTGAATGCATGCATCGCTGACAAAATAGAATGTGTCTGCTCTGCATCAATCTTCTGCATCAAGTGGTTTGTCATATTTGAGAAATGATAACAACCATTTTTAGCATTTTCCATACTCCTCTAGGGGTATTTCAGCTTGTACTGTTTTTGTGATACTTGAAATGCCTACTAGAGAAAGTTGTATTGTAAATCCTGCTAGATCAGGCAAAGATTGATAAGGCCCAGAACCTATTCCTAATAATGCCACTGATAAGGAGGGACAAAGCCCCACTTTTGTTTCCTAGAATCTGGTATTTTGATAAATGCTATCTCTAAACATAAGCATTTATTTAGTTGTAACCATTATGGCTTTAGTTGTAACCATATATAGCCATATATTATGGCTGTGTGTGTGTGTGTGTGTGTGTGTGTGTGTGTGTGTGTGTGTATGTTATATTTTTACTGTTGCCTTTGTATTGGGTTTCTGTCGTGATGGACTCTGGTGACGAGCCGATTGACAGATAATGGAAGCAGTTAGCTTCCTCCCATAATTGGGGCTTACCAGGGGTTGTGACTTTATATATATGCAATATAGGAGAATGAGTAGTAGAACTAGGGGCTGGAGTCAAAAGAGGAATCAACTTTGATAGCGATGGGTTGCTGCTGGTTTGGCCCGGATCAGCCGAACCAGTAGTAGGAGTGGCGGGAGGCTTTGCCTACCTGCCTGGATGCTTTTGCCCATGCGCAGAAGCATTGCTCCTGCAAGAGCGCACCCATCCGGTAGTAAAAAAAAATAGCAACCCACCTCTGAACTTTGAGTTTCTACATATCTGCAAATGGATGAAGTCCAACTCCTCTTGAATTCATTAATCTAACCTTTAGTAGCTGTGAAATAATGCTTTTAGTTCAGTAGATTCTGTGGATAGATAAAGGTAAAGGTTCCTTTCACACGTGTGCAGTCATTTCTGGTTCTAGGGGTGGTGCTCATCTCCGTTTCTAAGCCAAAGAGCCAGCACTGTCCGAAGACGTTTCCATTCTCATGTGGCTGACATGACTAAATGCCGAAGGTGCACGGAGCACTGTTACCTTCCCACCAAAGTGGTCTCTATTTTTCTACTTGAATTTTTTATGTGTTTTCCAACTGATAGTTTGGCAGAAGCTGGGACAAGTAACGGGAGCTCACTCCATTATGCAGTGCTAGGGATTCGAACCGCTGAACTGCCAACCTTCTGATCAACAAGTTCGGCATGTTAGCCACTGAGCCACTGCATCCCTAGAGTTAGGGTTAGAGTCTGTGAATGGGCATGGTCAATAAATCAGTTTAATTGAAACTTCACATTTGGTTCTGGTCTTTCCTGCCTGACATATTTCTACATTTTGGCCAACCACATTTAGTGGTCATTTATGCATCTAATTGGGAATAAATATCCAGAATAAAATATACATTCTTTGAAGAAAGACTTTGTCTACATTTCAAGCTTATTAAGAATCAGATTTCTTTCAATAAAGAAGAGAATCAGTTTGTTTTTCAATCCTGAGGAGGGGAGCATAAATAGTTGGCTTTTTTATATACCTTCCAATGGGGAAAAATATAATTAATTAATTCATTCATTCATTCATTCATTCATTCATTCGTTCGTTCTCTCTCTCCCTCTCCCTCTCCCTCCCTCCCTCCCCCCCTCTCTCTCTCTCTCACACACACACACAAACTAATGTAATGTATGCAAAATATATATTAAATTATGTAGAAAGAGGTAAACAGATAGAAATAGTTACTATATAACTATAATTATGCAGAAATAGTTACAGCAAAAAATGATAACCAGGAGACTGTATGACAATTTGAGGTTCCAATAGTAACCATAGCTGGACTAACCATTCTTACATTCTTCCTACATGTGATCTGTATACCTGACCTGGGTTAGACATATTCAAACAGAGGACTATCCTTGCAAGGACCCATGGCCACTTTCTTTGAGAATCTCTTTCTTAATATGAGACTTTTTTAAAAAGTAAAAGATAGTGGACAGTCACCAGTTGTGAGAGTCCTCTGCTCCCTGTCAAGGTAGACAGAGCTGTCTTCAGGGTAGCACAAGGTAAACTGCCAACCTCGGGGCCAGTTTTATACCTGTCATTCCTCTTGGTTTTTGTTTTTTTCAAAAGACAAGCAGGAAACTTCTGTCTTCCTTTTGTATCTCATAATGAAGATATTGTGGCCACTGCAACTGTGGCTTCTTTCTGTGAGCATCTCTCAGTGCTGTTTTATTGACACATGAAAAAAAGGCTTTGGGCCAAGAGCCTCTCGGCACCTTCAAATGTGGCATCAGCTTAAATGCAGAGATCCAGACTTCTCTCCTCTGTAGCTGACAAGATAGCAAATGGTTCATGCTACATGCCAATGATCTTGTAAATTTTGTCCAAAAATAATGCTGACTGTGGGACAAAACATAATAGTAATAATTAATACCATCAAACAGTATCTGCCTATCCCATATCCTTGGAAAGGACTCAATAGGTAGATAAAATGCCAAATCCATTCTCAACAACTGGATGGCTTTGTGACCAACCGTAATCATAATATTTTTTTAAATTATGTCTCATTATATTGGTAATTGGAAAGACTCTGGCTCATAGAATTAGTTTTCCACATTATCTCTATATACAGCCAAGAAATTGCAATGGAGTTTGGATTGGACAAATGTGCCACCATCACCATCAATAGGGAAAAATAGTGAAAACTGAAGGAATCAGGATGTGGATATGGAAATAACATAGTGTCTAAATGAAGTCAATCATTCAAATACCTGGACATCCTTCAAGCTGACAATATTAGGCAAACTGAAGTTAAGAAGAAGGTTAGAAGTGAATACATCATGAGAGCCAAGAAGATCTTAAATTCCAACCTCAGTGGAGGAAATATCCATCAAGGTGATTAATATGTGGGCAATTTCAATGCACAGCTGGAATAGTGGACTGAACTCAAGCAGAACTAAAAGCTCTAGATAGGAAGACCAGAAAAATAATGACAATCATGCCCTTTATACACACAGTGATGTTGACAGTCCTTACTTACCAAGAGAAATAGGTGGGTGTGGAATGTTTCAAGTACACTAGACAGTTGAAGGAGAAATAAAGACATTGGAAGAAAATCTGAAGATGCACTGAAGCTCGTTTAGTGTAAAGGCTTACTGAGCATTGGAGTACTATAAAAAGTACTGGCTTATAAGAAATACCAAATGAAGAATAGAAAAAAGACATGTGGCAAGGCAAAGTATTACCTAGTCAGTACATTAAAGAAAAAGCTATCAGACAAAGCAGAGAACAACAATACTTGGTATTGACTAAGAGCAGGAAAATTGAAGAAAGAAACAGAGAAGCTAATTTTGACTGCACAAGAACAAGCCTTAAGTACAAATGCATATAAAGCCAGGATTGAGAAGACAGCAACAGACATCAAAGGCCACCTCTGTGAAGAAGCTGAAGAAACAGTGGATCACCTATTTAACTGATTCAAGAAGAGTTCACAGGCCTGAAAAGTATCAACAATGTCATTGGAATATCTGCAATAAATACTTTTTGTCTCCAAGCAAGAACTGGTAGAACCACACAATAGATAAATTAATAGAAAGTGAAAAAGCTAAAATGCTGTGGAATTTTAGAATTTAGAATTTTAACTTTAGAATTTAGAACTTCAGACAAGCACCTGCCACATAACACCTCAAACTTAATTGTTGATAAGAAACAAATCTGGATAATGGGCATGGCAGTACCTGGACAAAGCATAACAGAAGAGAAAGAACTGGAGAAAACCACAAAATATAAATAGAAGTAGAAAATGGTACAGTAAAGAAAAGATAGTGTCAATACTAATAGGCACCTTGGGTGCAATCCAAAACATTGGAGCACCATTTGAACATCATCAGTATTGACAAAATCACCATCAGTCAATTGCAAAAGGCAGCTTTACTTCAAACAGCTTGCATCCTGCAACAATATATTTAACACTATCAAATAACAACATCTGCCTATCCCAGGCCCTTGGGAAAGATTTACTAGGTACATAACCAGTTTAATCTAGTACAGGATGTCAAACTCATGGCCCATGGGCCAGATGCATCATGTGCTGACTACACCCATGCCCAGTTTAGCAAAGTGGAAAAAAGCCCTTATACGTCACGTGATGATGCCATGACCACTTGAGTTTGACACCTCTAATCTAGTGGTTAAGGTGCTGCCTAGAAATCAGGAGTCTGTAAATTTTAGTCTTTCCTTATGCATGAAAAACCAGCTGAATGATTTTGGGCCAGTCACTCTCAGTCTCACTCCCTTATAGGGTAGTGATTGTAATGCAAATAGGAGCTGGGAGGAATATTAGATATATTTGTTGCATTGGGTTATTTATATGATGGGGGGGAAATAAATAATGCCAAATCTAATTTAAATATATGGCTGACTCTGCAGCCAACCATAATAATATTGCCTTTTTTTTTATAAAAAAAAATCCACCCTGGAAGATAGTTCAGGCCTAACAGATTCCCCCAGTTCATTAGTAATCTTTTAAAGTTCCTCACAATTAGAACTGTCAGCCAAGTCAATGGTGTTGGAAGGAGACTGTATTCAAAATTCCTGACTAATGACTTGGTAAAAAGACTTGACAGTGTGTTGCAATTCGTTATAATTGAATCTAAGCTGCATCAGCTGTTTGAGGGACTGAAATGTTTTCAAACATTACACTGATTTAAATTAATGCCACAAAAGTATTCAGAAAGATCTCTATCAATTTCTGAGCTATTCATCCTATTTGCTTCAGACTTGAAGCATCTATTTCCTCACTGGTCTGAAGCATTGTTAGGAAAGATAGATAGATAGATAGATAGATAGATAGATAGATAGATAGATGATGGATGGATGGATGGATGGATGGATGGATGGATGGATGGATGGATGGATGGATGGATGGATAATTTCTGTGTGCCCTCCTTGTTCCACCTCCTTAAAGAGAAAACAGTAAAAAATAAAAATGATTTTTAATAAGAAAAAAGGATAAGGAAGTTCAAATGGTATGCTAGAAACAGAATAATACCACCAAAAACAACAAAAACATGTTCATTAAAAAAATAACAGTGCTTGACTAATTTTTTCAAAGCATTAATAATAAACAACCAATTCTTTGATGAATGTGGAGAAAACATTCCACAATGGAAAATGCATTTTCTAATCCCCCATCTGTCTTTATTTTACAAGTGGGTAAGTTGGACATTTGGGAACCAGATTTTAACAAAAAAATATTTCTTTCTGTTTCTTTTCTTTTTTTAAGCACAACTGTGTCTGCTTTGGGGCTTTTTTGGTATCTTTCACTAGAAACTGATGTGACAATAAATGATATCAAAGGAATGTCATGTTTCAAAATAAATTATTTGCTGACTTTTCCCTTTGATTATATTATTTCCAAGGACTTTAAACCTCATTTATAATATTACTTAATGCTCTCAACATTTTTACAATCTTAACTTAATGTAACCCAACATTATCAATACTGTCTTACTCTAGCATTTCAGATGTCCCTGTATATTTTCCATTCATTCATTCATTCATTCATTCATTCATTCATTCATTCATTCATTCATAAAAATGTTTACAAGTTGTTTTCAGAGTCACTTTTTAGAGGATGTCAAATAGATTTAATGTCATTAAGAGAAAAACTGCTATAAATTATGATAACTTGATTTCTTGAGGAAATAGTGAAATCAAAGAAAAAGCTTTCAAGGCAATTAAACTTATATTGATGAGAATAATAAGGCAATACTATATGAAGAACTATTACCGGTAAATTATGGAGATATTTGTAAGGACGTTCTGGTCTCGGTGACAAAGCAGCTTCTATTGGCTCAGAGGCATTTCACTTAGGAATGAGGAGGTATCCTCACAACAGTCTTCATTTCATTGTAGACTCATTGTTGATGCAGGCTGAACCTGGCCTTCTGGTAGGAATATTTTTTTTCCAGGTATGATATTCTGGGTTATATGGAAGAGAAAGTTTCAGAAGTCAGATACCTGCCTATCTGCCTCCAATTATCCCAGTTCAGGATTGTGCCTCTCCATCATGCCTCTGTGCCATCCCAACCATTTCTACTGTAGCTGACAAATTTGATTCTTCTCTTCCCTTCCCTTCCCTTTCCTGATAATTCGGAAATATAAATAGTCTTTTCATATAATAGTGTTAAACACTATTGTGCAACTAGCAGTGAAAAGTGCTTTGCATTTTATTATGTTTCTTCAAAAATAATTTATTTAGATAAAATTATTTCATGAATTCATTGCTTTGATAAATTGTAAATAAAGTTGTGTTTTTTAGAGAACTGTGTTTGCTATTAATTTTTATTATTGGTGTTAATGTAAAAATATATTTATCATTGGCAATATATTGTTTTATCAAAGGTCCATGTTTTTTTCCTGATACTGCTTTGAATTAACTTTGATTTCTTTTATTATTTCTGAAGTGAATCAGAACAAAGTAGATGCAGAGTTGTGGAGTACGTCACTATAAAGGCTACATACGGAAAATATTATGTATGATGACTCACTCTCATTTCAGAAGTTGGGGGAATTCCCCAGGGATAGCAGTATTTGTATTGTCTTCTTCAATCTTATATTTATCTCTCTTTGACTAAACTTACATCTAATATTTGTAGTCTTTCAGATTTTTGCCTTTTTTATTTTTGTTGGAATGTGTTTAAACAAGTTATTCTGTGTCATAAGACAGCCTTTCCCAATATATTTGCCACCAGCTACATTGGATATAAATGCTCACAATCCAGAATCAGTACAGACAGGCTGGTTGAGAAGGATGGGACTCACATTAAAACATATCTGGAAGGATTAGGAAAGACTATTTTGTAATTGGTGGAAGAAAAATACTGGCTTTCAATAGGGCAAATGTTTTTTTTTCCTTAGAAAATCATATCATTATATATTTCCACTTCAGGAAGCTTTGGAGGAGTGGGGAAAGACAGCTGCTAGGCAACTTTAAGCTGTAGAAATAATTACATATTTTGAAGAGATAAAATCTCCTTTAAGTGAAATTCAACTCCTTATATGAACATATATAAGTTGTTTTCATGGCTGCAATATGAAAGTGGATTCCCATTGTCTACTTGGGGGATACACAAAAACACAAACAAACAAACACACACACACACACACAAACATGTATACACACATACATACACACATTATATATATTATATTATATATATCGAATCCCAGTAAGGATATGGCTAGCTGATGAGAGCTAAATAGCTTGAAATAGATCTATACTAGTCTTCCTTTATTTATTTATCAGCACAAATAAAAACACACACACATACATATATATATATATATATATATATATATATATATATATATATATATATATATATATATATATATATATATATATATAAATCAAACAAAAGGAAAAGAGTTAATAATCCATCATTTTTCCTCCTGTTGTCATTTATAAAGTATGTTTTTAAAGTTATGTTTAAAAATATTTAAAATATTCTTATTATATATCTTGAGGGAAATGACAAATTGATTTCTCCCTTCAGAAAAGGAGAAAAATAGACTATAAATGCCTCAGCTCTCTCGTAATAAAAGGTATTCATCTATTTAAATAGAATTATTGCTGTTGAATAAATAGAAGAGATCAAGAAATAGTTGCAAAATGGTTTTTTCCAGCAAAGAAATTGGAAAAATATTAAAATGCTCTTAATAGGCATATCCAATATTTTTATTCCCCTTTACTTGTTGAACATAAAAGATCTACATATAATACTAACTGAAATTTAGTTAATTTACCAAGTAAACAAATAATATCTAAAATTCTTCTCCAACATAGTTCTGTTAGCCCAATCATTTGTGATGGACTATATCATCCAAAATTGTTATTCAATTTCATACTGCTGCCCAAGAATTCTGGGAATTGCAATCCCAACACATCTGGTAGAAGTTGTGTTACATAATTCTTTTACTGTGGGTTTTTTTGCTTATTAAATTTATCAGGGTAACAATTAACACTATGGAAACAAAATAGAAGAAATATACTAAAGTTGTGTTGAAGCAGCTATTAAGAACAAATTTATAAGTTTATTATGATGAGGTTTCCTATAGCTGAAGACAGAAAAAAATGATATGTCAATATTTTGTTTTAACAAATGTTTCCCTTCACATTCACAGACAACTCTTTGTGACTGCCATTTCCAAGTAACAATTTTTCTAAATAATCCATAGGATTGTGTTTCTATTAGCTGCTCTAATGCCCTAGTGAGGAATAGGATTCAATTTGAAAGTGTATTCCAAGAATTCCTAGTAAGAAATGAAGAATTAAAATGTCTCCAAACAAGCAGAGATGATGTTGCAGAGATGACAAAGGACCAGCAAGTCCTACATAACCTCTCCAGAAAAGGAGAGGATAGGAGATTTCCCATTTGTGTTTCAGATGAGGAGACTGCAGGACAGTGGTTTTTGACAGGTTTTAGCACCTGGAGATGAAGAAGAAGCCATCAAGCTCTCAACTGTGGCAGAGCGTTCTCAGGACATGGGGTTCATTAACCTCACTTTCTAATCACTTTTAGAAATTAACAATTTAACTAGTGTATCTTAAGACTATTAGAGAGCTTCAAAAGAACAAGTTTGCAAAACCACTGGCAAGTTTGCTTTCATTCCACAATAAAATTAAAATTATAAGCTTAAGTATTTAAATATTAAAAATAAACAGTAAACAGCTAAATAACCTTACTTCAAGAAAGTTATAAATTTTATTAAAGGAGTAGACACATTCTGAATATTAGTACATGTACTATAATATTTTGGAAATCAGTATATAAATAAATAGCACCTTTAATTAAGGTAAATTAAATTGTTTCATCTATCTTAAGTGATAATAGAAATTTCAGAATTTGGATAATAGAAAAAGCTAAAGATTCCAGATAGAAAAGAAAAAAGAGAGACAATGGCTTGTTTTTGTTTCTGGTAGAAAATTATATGATATGTGAAATACTTCAGGAAATCTTTGTCAGAAAATTGCTACAATGTCAACAATTTTGTCTGGTTCTATGGATAGATGATTTCCCCAAAATATTAAAGAAACTACAGATTCGCAAGAGAATACCTTGGAAGATCTACAGGATGGAGAACTGAAACAAGCCTCACCTAATTCAAAAATATTAGAATATAAACAATTCGTTGAAACACTGGTTTTTTTTTTTTTTAAAAAGTGGATTCTAAGACAGTGATGATTTAGAAGTGAAAATACAAATTATAAGTCAAGAGAATAGCCTGGAGAATGACTCCTTAGAGTACGGTTGTCAAACTTGCGGTTCACAGGCCAGATGTGCTGGCCATGTCCATGCCTAATTTAGCGAAGGGGGATGGGAAAGCCCGATACATCATGTGACAATGCTGTGATGACACAAGTTTGACACCTCTGCTTTAGTGGATTAACAAAAGAGGTTTGGTAAAGGCTATGAGAAGCCTTTGAGATGGGAAAATGAAAATTTGAAGATAGATCAAATCCTATGATAATATATGAATCAATTAATGACCAAGATAGTTAGAAACAAAAAAGAGTACAAAGACAGTTTGAACTTATTTGATCAAGGTTAAATCAAAACATGTTTGTATAAAATTCTGGAAACCCCAAATAGAATAGAGCAGAGTAGAGTTAGAGTAGAATTCTTTATTGGCCAAGTGTGTTTGGACACAAAAGGAATTTGTCTTCAGTGTATAAGCTCTCAGTGTACATAAAAGATGTACAGTGTACAAAAAAGTGATGAATCATGATCATAGTCCCCATAAATGCATTCATCATGAATCATAAGACAGACTTAGTGACAGTCATAGGATACTAAATAAGCAATCAACATAAATATATAGGAAACTAAATAAAACAATATAAATCATAATGATACAAGCAACAAAGTTATAGTTTTAAGTAGAAAAGGAAATAGGTAATAAGAAGGATGAGAAGAATAATAGTAATACAGTCTCAATAAATAGATTGGCAGTGTTGTGGGAATTAGTTGTTTAGCAGAGTGATGGCATTTGGGGAAAAACTGTCCTTGTGTCTAGTTGTTTTGGTATGCAATGCTCTATAATGTCGTTTTGAGGGTAGAAGTTGAAACAACTTATGTCCAGGATGTGAGGGGTCTGTAGATATTTTCACAGCCCTCTTTTTGACTCATGCAGTATACAGGTCTTCAATGGAAGGCAAGTTGGTAGCAATTGTTTTTTCTACAGTTCTAATTATCTGTTGAAGTCTGTGTTTGTCTTGTTTGGTTGCAGAGCCAAACCTGACAGTTATAGAGGTACAGATGACAGACTCATCTGTTCATTGTTATGGTTCGGGGACTGAAATGTTAATGATTTATGGATTCATGCATGAATGATATGGGCAGAAGAAATACTTGGGTGTAACCTTATGGTGATGAAGAATAACTAAGTTTGTTTTACTTGTGATGAAGATTTGAAGTTACTTCTATAAATAATTCTTTTCTTCTTTCCTTATTTTTTTCCTTTCTCTTTTCTTTGCACTTTTTCCTCTATTTTTTATGAATTTAGTTTGCCATGTCACTATGGTGATTCAAATTTCAATTAAAATATATATTTTTTAAAAAAACTATATTTCCTTTAAGACAGATCATATGTCATCACTTTTCCATCACTGCCTACTTATCTCTTGGAAACAAAGTTTTCATAAATCTAGTTGCTTTAGTTCAGTCATGAATTAAACTAATTCATTGCTAAAAATGAAACTGCAGTGTTGATTACTACATTGGAATAATAGGAACTGTTGACAAGCAAACAGGAAAATATGCTGATGATAACACAGGAAAGAGGCTAGAAGGAAGGAGCCCACATTGGAATGACTTATCTCTTTATCTGTTAAAGGCATTTAATATGTGATGGTTTGCTCTGTGTCTTGTAGTATGTGAGTTGGCTGACCGTCAGCTTCCACATTCTAATTGGAATCACCAGCACAAAACTATCCCAACTCAACACCTTTGAAGATGCCATTTCCATAATGTGGGGAACCAACTTTGACAAACATGTACGTACTATAATTAAAGTATTACATAAATCAGGACATGCAGAACAATCTCAATTTCCCCGGTAATATAAAGTTTAAATTCCACAAAAACATTCACCGATAAATCCATATTATCTTCATGAACAGGATTGCAAAATAAAATAACATACTCTGCACAATTTTAAGAGCCGAGGTGGCGCAGTGGTTAAATGCAGCACTGCAGGCTACTTCAGCTGACTGCAGTTCAGCAGTTCGGCTGTTCAAATCCCACCAGGCTCAAGGTTGACTCAGCCTTCCATCCTTCCGAGGTGGGTAAAATGAGGACCCGGATTGTTGTTGGGGGCAATATGCTGACTCTGTAAACCGCTTAGAGAGGGCTGAAAGCCCTATGAAGCGGTATATAAGTCTAACTGCTATTTACATAGGGATGCTCTAAAAAAAAAAGTGGTACCAGTTGACAAATGTGAATATTTTATTAATACAGTTACAAATGGGAAAAATATTTTCATGGAAGATTGAAGCAACATGGGAGCTATAATGATAGAGTTTTAACACTCTTGATTTCCATCCTTAATAGACCAGAAATGATTGCTTCTTGCATTATTAATTTTAAGTAAAATTTTAAGTTAATTATAAGCATGTATATACAGTATGTAAAAAGCAATAACAATGTACATTTATGAAATATATCACCCAAAAGATGCTTTTTCTGAGAGATTTGTATTTCAAATATCAGCTCCAGTACATATTAAATAAGAAGGTTATGGTTAATATATGAAAACATTATTAGGATTTAATCATGCTATGGGGACTATTTCTAATAAGTGCTTAAATACAGCAGGTTTAACATGCACAAATTGTTACAGCAGCTTAGTTTCCTAATGGCATTTTGTCTACTTGATTGATCAAGTTTTAATAAGTAGAATGCACTTGCTCAGCATTTGACCAAATATCTGTCCTTCTGTATGAGTTACACTGTTGTCTGCAGGCTTCCAGCTAGCGTATCATAAGCTATAATAAAAGTGTGCTTTCTATGTCATGCAAATATTGTTCTTCATATGTCGACATTAGCACATTGAAAGTCTGTAAAAGATGGTGTGTCTTTTTCCCCCTCTCTTTTTAAAGGTATTTTTTGGTCCTGTAAGTGAACAAAATTAGTTACAAAGGAAATTGTCAGAGTTGATATTCCTGACACAGCTTTTCTGGCAGTTAACTTCTTATGCTAGCACATCTAAGGTGGAATATTACCAATGCCCTAAATCTCAGAAAGTTTCTGGTTCTCTTGTCTATTTAGATTTTTGGCCTGTGGCCTTGACTGAAAGAAGAATTGAAATGGGGGATATGCTCTCTTTTAAATGGGGATTTCTGGCAAGGCTCTATGAAAAGAGAGAGAGACAGAGATCTAAAATATTTGTTCTCTGTTCTCTGTTAAAGTTCTAAGGTGACGTTTGGCCCTTGATGCTGTAAGTTGAGCTTGACAGTCTTTGAAACACTAAAATAAGTGCACATTGGAAAGACAAGCCTTATTCATTTTGATGGGTAGAAGATATTTTGCTTTTCTGTGATCAAAACTGACTATAGCCAATAACTAGTCTGATGATAAGCAGCCTACCAGATCATCATTTTTACAGAACAGAAGATTTTCTAAGCCTTGAAATATGCTTCTTGGGTATTGCTACCAGAGACAGCTTTTTAAAAGGTTATTTTTCCTTTTTGATATTATTGAGAATAATGTTTTAATACCATTCTCACTCCCATCATGAATGTGTGATGATATTTTAGTTTCTTAGATGTTATCTATCTATTTCTAAACATACTTACTTGGGGCAGCAAATAGTACAGAACTATATAACTTGCAGATACCATACAAATTATGTCTGATGGTACCCTAAATCCACTAGGGCTGAAGATACAGTGAAATTTTACCAATTTTGCTGACTTGTGAAATATAAATAGGGAGTGTTGTCAACTGGGGAATTCTGGGAGTTGAAGTCCACACATCTTAAATCTGCTGAGGTTGACACTATTCTAGGGAAAGGAAACTTTAGAAATAGTTACCACGAATAAAGATATCACCATCTACATAAAGGTATCATAGGTAAATGATATAAATCACAATGAATATTAGAACATTAAATTTAAATTAAAATATGACTTTAGATACCACACCTTTGTTTGTTATTGGGTTCGGGTGGGGATTTACAGATGGAATTCATGTAGTAGAATTCAAAGTCACTAAATAGATATCTATTAAACTGAGGTTATATTGCATATTTTATATGTACTTGTGGGTATGGATATACCTGATTACCTGCTTGACTATCTGTATGGGAGCAAGTTCTAATAATGAATGTGTGCAAATGGGGATATGTGTGTGAATCGTGTGTGTGTGTGTGTGTGTGTGTGTGTGTGAGTGAGTGAGTGAGTGAGTGAGAGAGAGAGAGGGAGGGAGAGGAGAGAGAGAGAGAGAGAGAGAGAGAGAGAGAGAGAGAGAGAGAGAGAGAGAGAGAGAGAGAGAGAGAGAGAGAGAGAGTCTCATATATCAACACATTCATTTATGGAATAAAATAGTACATTGTAGAACTATAGAAAAATAGCAGTCATTTTTGTACAATAAATATGACTCAAAATACTGAAATACCTATTTTGGTTGCCTGCTTTCAAAAAGGACCTGAATGCCATTGATGAATTCCAGTAGACTTCTGTTTCCTTTGATGTCTTCCAAAAACAGGTGCAGAGAGTGAAAGTAATTTTCTTCCCAATTTTTCCTTCACGTGGCATGCCTTTCCTCTTACTCTGGCACTCTTCAAGAGTTGCCAGATGGCATATCCCCTAAGCAACTGCTCTCAAGAGCTTATTTGGCACTGCTGTCATTCCTTATCCAAGGAAAAGCCCTTTGAGATAAAGGAAGTCTTGCAACAGAAAACTCCTCTGTCCCCCAATATTTAGGCATCAAAAAAGTCTCTGCGGTTTGCTAAATGTTTATGTGCTAATAACAATACAAAAACCTCATCAAGAATCAAAATCATATATCACACTATATATCAGAACTATCTTTTCCTATTTATCTGGGACTTACTTACCATTTTCCTCTTTTATAAACGTGATTTTGGATTTTTGCTCCTGCTCTGGTCAGTTTCAATTTTACTACAATTTTACAAAGCAAGGTTTGTATGTCAGTAAAGTGTGTCACATCCAAGTTAAGTCCTCTTGTAAGATCAAACAAATATGACATCTAAACCATCATCATAATGTTTTGTGAATCCCCAAGCCTTTTCTCTTTAGCAAAGTTTCTTAATTAGGAGAGATGGAGAGCAGTTCCTTCCTAATGATCAAGTTTTCAAAAGTTTACAATCTTTAAAAAGAAAGTTTGGTTTCCTGATTGCAATGACTCAATCTTTTCATTGGGATTATTATGGCATGGGAAAATTGGAAGCCCGGAAACTATAAGGCAAAACTATAAGGAATAACTGCTGCACTGATTTGCATTAATCAGGCAAGTATAGCCATTGAGATTTCTAGAGACAAGTAGATATTTTTTTTTTTTAGAAATAAGGCATATAACATCTTGGATGCTTTATAAAGCTGCTTCCCAACTTAGTGGGCATGTTTATATACAAATACATGCATAACATACAGTCCTAAAAAAATACTTGTAACAAGTATATATAATATATTAGAAAGTATGAAAAGTCCTAAAATACATACAAATATGTTTGACTTCTGAGATAAAAAAATTATTGAAGAAACTGGGTAAAAATAAGAAACTTAGCATCACTAAATAAAACTGAAACTGACAACTTTCTAGCAAAATTTCATTTTCAAGAGAAATTATGCTATATTTTAGGCATTTTTTTTAAAAAAAACCAGTGGGCTTTTTCTCCAGGTATTTGGCTTGGGTTATACCAAACTTGGATACAGGCTGATTCAAGCACAGTCCAGTTTGAATAATTTCTATTTGGCACATGTACATCAGTGGTGGAGTTCAAATTTTTTTACCACCGGTTCTGTGGCCGTGGCTTTGTGGACATGGCATGGATTTGTGGGTGTAGCTTTGTGGGCATTTCAAGAGAAGGATATTGCAAAATCCCCATTCCCTCCCGATCAGCTGGGACTCGGGAGGCAGAAAATAGATGGGGCGGGACCAGTCAGAGGTGGTATTTACTGGTTCTCTGAACTACTCAAATTTCCGCTACCGGTTCTCCAGAACCAGTCAGAACTTTTTGAATACTATCTCTGATGTACATACTTATTTTGATGACAGAATAGTTCTACAAAGCATTTTCATTATATAACAAGTTGCATTTTGTATCTAAATTGTGTTTTGTCACATAAAAAATGGGAGTTTTTGTTAAAGATTTGTAAACTAAATTCTTAACAGTCTTGTTATAAAATCATTATCAGTCATGTCAAATTACAAGAAGTTTAAGAACCATCAAATTCTTTTAAGTTGGAGACAGAAAGGATCCATATTTAACTTTATTGAAACTTCTAATATTATAGTTATGCAGTAGACAATAAATGGTAGCAATAGCCATTGCAAAATCAGTTCCTTAACTATTTTACTATCATCATTTTGTTCTGACATCCTGTAGGATTGTAGGAAAACACACAAGATCTTGACATAGTTGCCATGCAGACCTAATCTTCATAAATGCCAGGTTGTCAGTCTCATTGGGTCTAAAGCAACCAAAATAGAAGTTGCTTTTTAATGCAATCCCAGAGTCAATTAAAATACAGTAATGCTGACATTTGCAGAATATAGATTGATCAAAGTGAAGAATGCCCATACAGCTTCTGACATAGAAACAGTGTGTTTGGTGGCAGACTGACACAGTGTAACAGGTCAGGTAATTATGAGAAAATCTATGATGTATCTGTTGAAATTGCTTAGCTTCTTCCCATTATCAGAGCCATCAAACAGAACACCACTCTCAGTTCTCCTGATGGATAAAGTGAGTGACACCCTTGGTCTCCTGATACAGAAGACATCTCAGGAGCTGCTGAATTAATTTGACAGTAAATAGGTGATAGCAACTGCTGTCTTTTTCATACTTATTATTATTTTTAATTACACCATGACGTATTTTGGCACTTTGGAGCCAAACGCTGTAAAAGCCGGTCTCCATGATTAACAATTTACCCTTCTATCCTGCAAAGAGACAGAAACACACAAACACAACAGCCAGAGTATTTAATCTCTTCTAGACTGGCTTCTACATATTGTTTACTTGATTATTATTTTGTATGCAGAAAATGTCATGTTGTTGTCTGAGGATCTGAATAATTTGCAGGAAATATTAGGCAGATTGTGTGATACAACAGTATAGCTGTAAAATTAACGTATCAAAATCACAGCTAGCTGCATCTGAAATAGAACTGAAAAGAGGGATTGCAAATTAGCTACAAATGTCAATAAGAAGGTGGAAGATTATTGTAGATTATTCACTGCAGATGAAAAATGATGGGAGAAGTGTTGGTTGATAAATAATGGGTTATATGTTAACACTTGCAAGGAGTGGATGTAAAAGGAGCAATATATATATATATATATATATATATATATATATATATATATATATATATATATATATATATATATATATATATATATATATATATATATATATATATATATATATATATATGCATATGCATATGCATATGCATATGCATATGCATATGCAGGTTTCGGTGTATTCAGGTCTTTTCCCATGTGAGATTGAGAATTAAAGACCCGAATACACCGAAACCTGCATACCTGTACCCGCGAAAATCTACGAAAACACACACATACACATACATACACACACACACACACAGAGACATATATATACATACACATATATATGTGTGTGTGTGTGTGTATACACACAGACACACACACACACACACATACATATACATACATACACACACATACACACATATGTGTATATATATATATGTGTGTGTGTGTGTATGTATATGTATATATATACACACACATACATATACAGAGTACATACATATATATTTTCGTAGATTTTTACGGGTGTAGGTATGCTGGTCTTGTTGTATTCGGGTCTTTTCCTGTGTAAGATTGAGATTGTCTATGTTTATCAAAATAGAGAAACACTCCCAGAACATGAATAAGCGTGACAATACCTCCCGCCTACCAGACATCTGGAAACCAGCCCTAGTCAACAAACGAGCCCCACCCACCACCTATGCCGTTACAACACAAAACAACAATAGACACACAGCCAGCACCAATCAGCACCAATCTACCAATCATGATACAACCACACAACCAATCATTCTACTTACTGAAACAAAGCCAGCACTCCACACACCCACATCAAGATTTATAGAAAGACGGCAGCTCCGATCACACTTTAAGCCCAAAACCCAGCCTGAAGATGGCGAGTGAGACCTTGCTGAAACGTTGCCAAGACAGTCTCAATCTTACATGGGAAAAGACCCGAATACAACAAGACCAGCCTGGCAACAGCCTGGACAAGCTCCTACAATGTTCTTGGCAAGATTTTTGGGAAGTGGCACCACTTTCTAGTGTAGAAACCACTACACCAAACTAGCTCTAATGAGAGCCATGGTGGCACAGTGGTTAGAATGCATATGGCAGGCTACATCTGCTGAATGCTGGCTGCTTGCAGTTTCGCAGTTTGATTCTGACCAGCTCGAGATTGATTCAGTCTTCCATCCTTTCAAGGCTAGTAAAATGGGGACCCAGATTGTTGGGGGCAATATGCTGACTCTGTAAACCCCTTAGAGAGGGCTGTAAAGCACTGTGAAGCAGTATATAAGTCTAAGCACTATTGCTTTTGCTATTTAATAAATACAACTTGCATGCAAAAGCAAATGACCAAAGTGAAAGATCTATGTTGGGGTTCTTTGATCTTATAAATGAAGTGACAACTTATATTTCATAGGATCAGATGAGGTGGAGACTGAGAAAATTATATATGGAGTTGATGAGATTCTGAAAAGGGGGAAGATGAGTAATTTCAAGAACAAAGGCTGATGTATGAATTGGATTATGAAAACAGTAGAAGCAAAGCTGTCCATGCGGGTTGCAAGTGGCACATAGTTAAAATGTGCCACACAGTAAGCTTCAGCCCTTTTGTACATGCTTTGTGAAGAAACACCATGTACAGTTTGCAGTTTGCATTGTGAAGCATTATGCTGCTTTCATCCTTTTGATAAAAGTTCATATACTGTTGATGCCTCTGGGGGAACCAAACAAGATTTACAAGAACAAAATGCATGGAGAGGTATACCAAGCAGTGTTGGGGTAAATCTCTATCTCATGTTTCAATTTTTTTACTTATTATTTCTTACTTCTCTATGTGATTAATGTATATTGATATACATATGATAATTATATAAAAGCAAATATTTTATTCCCTTATCAATAGGTCACCTCTAAACTATACATTACTCCATATCTTCAAAATGATTAAGGAACTCTTGATATTTAAATCTTTATTTATTCAAATAAAATGAAATTGGGCAAACATTTGGCTTATAGTTTGCACATATTGAAAAGGTGGTTTATTTTCTTCTCACTGTTGTGGTATAAATATTATAATATTTCCATGTAATTTCCCAAACAACGCTCTCAAGAATATTAATTTCAGTTTTCTTTATTAAATTCTTAGGTAGTTCCATTTATCCTTCTTTCATAAATTATTGTAATTACAATAATAAACTAGGCACATAAAATACATCAATCAAAATAATTTTAATCTGCACCAGAGGACAATACAAATATGATTCTAATTTTGTATTTCAGTATTGGAAATAATTCCAGGAACATTATATAAATTAATCTGATTTTTGAAACACCATAAAAAATTCAGTTACAAATAAAATATTTTAGAAAAATAATAATGCCCAGATACAAATATATTTGTATTCTTACAAATATGAATTCAGTTAACAATGTAAGAAGGTAATAATATCTACTGACAAAAAATTCAGTGGGAATGTTTACATGGATGATCTAAAATGCCACTACATATGGCTTGATCACAGTTATCATTTCCAAAAATTGAGTACTTAGTAGGTCTGGAAGTGATGAATTATGTTCTAGTCTGTGATATCTCAGGGTATTTAGATAATGCTCCCTGAAACTTCTAAGATGAAGAACTAGCTCTTGCAGTGCTGTGAGCTCTAGAACTCTTTGACTAATGCCATGTATTTGGTTGGGAAACTGCCAATTAGGCTGGAACTGTGGTCAAGTGTGTGGTTAGCTTAGCATCCTTGTGCAGCCACCAAAGGAATAAGCTTGACTTCCCACTAGATCCTTACCCAGGGGAAAGCAAGAAGACAGAGAAGATTCTTGTAATATAGGTAGAGAACAATAAAGTTAACTTCTTTAGTTATTCAGAACTGGTTCTCGTTTTTCTTTTTCAATTCATTCAAAATCCAAGACTCTTATTATTCAGAAACGTTGGTCCCATTTTTCACTTTAATATTCTTGTTACCTTTTACATTGTAGTCATACTTCTTTTTATGATTAATGGGTACCCAGGATTAAATGTATTTTCCGGGTGGGGGAGAGGGGGGAGAGAGAGAACATATAAAGATACAGTTGCTTGAGCATATTTATGGATTCACTGAGTTTATGTTAAATGAAACCATATTCCATCTCAAACTATTAGGACTAGATTTTCACCTATCACAATTTTTTTCTTTCTTTCATAACCCTATTCCTGGATGAATTAAAATGAGCTATGGCTCAGTTTCTGAGTTCTTCTTCATGTATGATAAATGTTGTTCTTTTCATAGCTTGTGTAGTTGGTTGACTGGTCAGGTACTTTTTGATAAAGTTACCCCTGGTATCTATTTTGTTGGAAAATAGACAGTGTGTATTCTTTTTCTGGTGTTCTTGGTTGCTGCAGTGTGCTGATACTTGCCTGAGTAATATTCTTACACAGGCATCTATTGTGAGGATTGTTACTTTGGTAATTGACCTTTTGGTTAGTGTGGACTGTTTTTCAATAGACTGGAACTAAATTGAAAATTGCGTATTAGATCAAATTTGTCTTAATAAGCTAGCTGACACAGATGTTTCAATAGATTGCTGTCTGAATACTTTTCCACGTAAGTTGTTTATTTAGAAAACAACTAGAACTTTCTATCAATGCATATGCCAGTTCCTAGCAAAACCTTCTGATCATGATGTCACAATACAGTTCTTGTTTTTTGAATTACAGAAATTGAAATATATGGAAAATATGGCTCAAGTGTAACATTGTTTACACTGATTCTAGGTTAGCATTGCATGAACTGCATAACCTTGGGCTACTGATCTATAGAAATATCAAATAATTATTAGCTCAGTCAACTTTAACATCTATTATATTTTTAGTCTATCATGTGAACATTAAACTATCAAATATATTTGGAAGGATGTTCCAGTGTCAGAAATAGATTTTTAGGATGCAGTAGGAAATTATCCAGTTCAGCTTCCTCACTCACTACCTAATTGTTCTGTTTTACCATGTTTATGAATAATGTAAGGATTTTTTTTGTATTTAGTTTTCACTTTTAGATGCAGTGAAGAGCACTGGAAAACCTGAATGGGTTTGTTATTGTATATCATTACATAAAAATTCTTACCTTTTTTTAATGCAATATCATCACTAGATTGCTTTTATAGCTGTTGGCTAGCAGGGAGATGGGAGAAAAAAAATCATCACTGAAGAAAAGGTAATGATACATAATTAGCTTTAAATTAATTCATGACCCAGTTTAAGAGGACATGGAAGGGGTTACTAATTAATTTAGGTGGGAAACCCTGTAGGCTTGTGAGATTTAGAGAGTTGTAGCTCATCAGCCAGGTTAAAAGGCTTTCTGGGGGTATGCACAGCACACGTTGAATGAGAAGAATAACTAATAATAAAATAAAAGGGAGAAAATGAAAATAGATTTCAGGGGAAATAAAATGGTAACAAAAATACAATTAAGAAGAATACTTAAGGAATACTTTGTCAGAAATTGTAGAGGATCAAATCAATGCCTACAGATTGTCATCTAATGTGAATAGCATATTTGATAAAAACTGAGTTCTCTATATCCAATGCAATCTCATCATCTATAGTCTTGCCAATTTGACAGAATCAAGAATTAGTTCAATATTAATATTATATCTTAGATTTCCATGATTCCATTAGGTTTTTTCATTCTCCTTCTGAATCATTTTGCCTATATGCTTCAAAAGAAAAAAGAAAAGACATCAGCAACTTTTGCATGAGAAGAGAACAGTGTAGAAAACAGTAGTTTTTGATGTTTCAGGAAGACAAAGTTTCCTTTATGTGATCAATCATCATATGAATTATTTTAGTAACATCTCTGACAAGTTGCACAATTGCAGGAAGATATTGAAATATTTAGACAAGAATACGCTGTCAGTTCATAAGCATTCCTATCAAATGGTTGATAGTATATTTCAAATATTAAATATATTACAGCATTACCTAATTAAATATATGTATTTAATATGTATATAATAAATGTATTTCATACCCAGATGATTGGCAGAGTGTGTTGTTATTGAACAACCTGTGTCATAAATGTAGATTCTCTGTGCTACATGCCAAGGGATTTTCCTTCCTATCATAAAATTCCCCAAGCTTCATAGCAACTTCTATGGGTAGAATCCTCACTGCAAAATTCTACACTGCTAAGCAATCCATGCTAACCAAAATACTTGGTCAGATGATGCCATGGAACCTGTATACATGGTTAGATATGGGACTATGCAAAGTCTGCCTGGCTGGGTGGGGATCATGCAGAGAGCCACTTATCTAGGGATACTGAATAGAGGGACAGAGATTCAAAGTTTTCATAAATCCTCATTGATCAGGAGAAAGGGGTATCAAATCAATGCTATTGACAATACTCTGGGTCTGTTACCTTTCAAACATAGCAAAGTCTATTTAAGCCAAACAAACAAAAGCCAGGGACATGCCTTTTGCATTATTATCTATGTATATTCTTTCTTTTAAATGGGTTAACAGATTAATAGAGTTGGACCTTATGGGTCATCTAGTTCAACCCCCCTGCTCAAGCAGGAGACCTTACACCATTTCTGACAAATGGCAGTCCAATCTCTTCTTGAAAGCCCCTACAACTTCCGAAGGCAAGTTCCATTGGTTTGATTGGTCTCACTGTCAGAAAGTTCCTCCTTATTTCTAGGTTGAATCTCTCCTTAGTCAGTTTCCATTCATTGTTCCTTGTCTGGCCTTCAGATGCTTTGGAAAACAGCTTGACCCCCTCCTCTTTGTGGCAGCCCCTCAAATATTGGAACACTGCTATCATGTGTCCCCTGGTCCTTCTCTTTATTAGACTAGCCATGCCCAGGTCCTGTAACTGTTCTTCGTATGTTTTAGTCTCCAGTCCCCTAATCATCTTGGTAGCTCTTTGCACTTTTTCTAGAATCTCAACATCTTTTTATAGTGTGGTGAACAAAACTGGATGCAGTACTCTAGGTGTGGTCTTACTAGGGTTTTATAGAGTGGTACTAGTACCTCACTTGATTTTGATTGTATCCCTCTGTTAATGCAATTTAGGATTGCATTGGTTTTTTTTGACTGCTGCTGCTGTCTCATATTTAGTTGGTTGGCCACTAAGACTCCAAGATCCCTCTCACAGTCACTGCTATTAAGCTTGGTTTCACCCAGTTTATATGTATACTTTTGGTTTTTCTTACCTAAGCGTAGGGCTTTACTTTTCTCTACATTGAATTTCATTTTGTTAAATAGGGCCCAGTGTTCAAGTCTGTCAAGATCCATCTGGTTCTTGAGCCTATCTTCTAGGAAATATTACCAGAATCATGTGTACATTTTCTATATCATCACTTGATTGTGTGAAATGTTTAATAATCTCCAATCATCTGTAACATCATTCAAAGAAAAAGTATTGTAAAGAATGTACAAGAACAGTGGAAAGAAAAGGAGGATTGTAACACCTACCCCTAGTTTGCATGTATATAATAGATATCTTTAAATGAATTCTATCCAACTTAGTCATATTCGGAAGAGGTCAATCTAAGTAACACTTCTAAAGATAGTAATGCTCCATTCTGGATCATTTAAATTTTGAAAGCAGAAAGTAATGGTTTGTTTTGTTTTGTTTTGTTTTTTGTATATAGTTCAGTTCATTGTTCAAAGTCTCTTCAACTAATGTAAAACAGACTGAATGCAGTCAAATGCAGTCAAACCTTATAGCCTCTAAACTGAAGCATTGATTTAACACTGTCAAAGATCTTGATTTTATGGGCAGTTTAAGCAGGATGACTTGCCTTCTCCTTTTGCTGGCTCTCAGGTTCAAGACTGGCTTAAATTCAGTAGACTCATTCAGTAGACTATTTAATGTTTTTACTGAATTCTTGAATTTACTGAAGTATATTTCATGATCTTCTCTAATACACCAGCTTATTGGAGCATTAGCATTTCAGGAAGAGCAAATACTTCAGTGGGGGTTTCTTTACAGAGTACTTAAAAATTGAGCATTTCATCAGTGCCTACACCTATGTGTGAATCCCCTTTCTGTGCTGGGGGATTGCCTTAATTGCCTTCAGACAGACTTATTCAGAGAGTCACAATTAGCAGGCATGTTTCCCCTTCCCTTTTCAGTCGCCTATCTTAGAATATTAGGGATAACAAAAAGAAAATCTGATGTGCCAGATAAAATGGAATGAATGCAATACTCCAAACCGAGAGAAATTAAGGGTAAAATGGAAATTATGTTCCTGATAGACAGGCCTCCACTAATGGAATTTGGATCTTTTACACATGTAAGAGCTGTCAACTTGGTTGTGTTCTCCTAATGTTCCCTAGGCAGACAGCAATCTTCATTTCTTTGGGGCTGTTCTTTCTTTATGATACAGCAACATTTTGGAGTTAGAATTTTGAAATTAAATCTCCTTCTTGTGTAGGCAGGGTGTCCAGTTTTATTCTATCAAATGACACAGAAACAAAGGGAACAATCCATTTTTCCTGATAGAAGCCAACAGTTCGTAAGAGGTTTGAGATGAGGGTGAGGATACAATTTGCCTAGAGAGTGCCTGAGGATCAAGACAACCTGACTTCCCACGGAATGAGTCTGTCAGCTGGCATCTTGCGGTAATTGCTTCCCATGGCAGGACCTCACCAGCCAAGGGAGGGCTGCTCACGTCAACTCAAGATTCCATTTTTCTTTTTTCTTTTTTTTCTTTTTTACAGTCACTGAATGATAATTGTTTGCTAAGGCTAAGGGAACTTGTGGCCAAGTCCGGGAGAGAGGAAAAAACACACACCAGGGCTGGGACTTTGATTGGCACTCATTAACCTGGGAATTGTGCCTCATCATTCCCTCATTCAAAGCAAAAAGGGTATTTGGAAGGCAGGGAGAAGGAGGATGCTCTTTTGTTTGGGGAACGCAAATGAGATCATCCATGCAATAAAAATGCAGAATGTCATGCCTGAAAGCAAATAACTCATTCTATTCACACCAAAGGAAACAAAATAATACACATAACCATATGATTTAAATGTTTCCTTTCAACAATATCTATCTCTTTGGAATTTCTTTCTCTTCCAACTCTACTATAGTTTACTTGTTTTGCAATTAAGAGACCCAGGTCTTATTCCACAAAATGTATGATTTCGATCATTTGGCTATAACCGTAGAATAAAAAATAGGCCAGAAGTGCTAATGAGGACTAATAGGATTCAGTTGGACTGATGAAAAACAATTGAGCTGTATAACATAGGACTGTTTTAAAAAAAGACATAGTTCTCTATGTTATTTAGTGTAATCAGTTAATGTTTCTGTTGAGAATAATTGCAGTATCCTTTGGCTTGATTGCAAAAAGACACTTTTATAAGACTTTAACCGTTTTTAACATTATAGTGTTAGTTAGTTGTAATAATGGAAATACCGTAACTCCTTTTAAATTTAAAGGTGATCATTGTCCAGAAGATTTCATTCGAACATGATATGTTGATTTGGAAAACAGCCTAATTCAAATTTGGAGGTCAACCAAACATGAAGGAAGGTTTAGTAACCTCCTAGGGGTAATCATTGAAAATTTATAGATGAATGTAGCACTTTTTTAAGTTTTAAAAAACTTTAAATTTGCAGATGATATAGATTTTCTAAGAATATTATATCAGCCTAGTTTCAAAGGACTGGTTGCAGATGCTTTATCCTGAACTCCTTAAAACATTGGTTGATTTTCAAAATATGAAATTCTTGCACATTTTTGCTTGTTAGGCCAGAATTTGATGGCATTGGCAACTTTTGGAGGAAGAAATGGTGGACTGAAGATGGCTCTGTGATAAGTGGAGCTGCAACAATGGCAAAGAACAAAGCACCAATAAGTAGAATCGGTCTTCAAACTGCTCGGACAAAGAAACAACAGGAGATCACCCAGAAAGGCTCAGACAGTTGCTCCTTGCAAGCCACCCCAAACAGCAAGATGGGTGGTACATCAATTTAATAAATAAATAAGGTATCTGCAAGATAGAAGTCTTCAGTACTGAGCACTGGGAAATGAGGGAATAGCCAATTGTGCTCAAATCATGGTGGATACCTCTAAAAAGACACTAAGTTTGCATATTTCTTTTTCTAATCACATTAGGAAATTGGTTATTAACTACTTTTCAGCTTTTAGAAATCTTTGGATTGCAAGTCTGAAAATTCTATGTGAGTCTCTCTTCAATCCTTAATGAAAAAAAATAACTATAAGCTTAAGAACTTTGAACACAAATTAGATAGTAAAAAGCTAATTAAGACTTTGATTTTGGAAAACAGGAGCTGAGACCCTGGTTGCTGCCTGGAATTTGGCAGCGACAAAGTCTCTTAACCGGATTGCGCCTCTACGGCCGCTCCGAGGCAGTGGATCCCGGAGGGCTCCTTGGTTTACTGAGGAACTCCGGGAGAAGAAGCGCCAAAGGAGACGCCTAGAGCACTTATGGAGATCCAGTAAATCCGATTCGAGCCGAGCAATTTTAACAACCTGCACCAGAGAGTACATTCGAGCAATTAGGGCGTCTAAGAGAACACATATTGCCTCTCTGGTTGCGTCTGCCAAGTCGCGCCCAGCCACCCTGCTTAGGATAACCCGTTCCCTCCTAAATAGGAGGGATACGGGCGATCCGCTGCAGGGCAGGGCTGAGGATTACGCCCAATTCCTCGCAGACAAGGTTGCTCGGTTCCGGGCGGACCTGGACTCCAATTCTGCAGAACCAGCCGAGGCACTAAGGGATGATCTGGTAAGCCATCGCTGGATTGATTTTCAAGCTGTTACCCCTGAGGATGTGGACAAGGTGATGAGAGCTGTAGGTGCCTCCACATGTGTGCTGGACCCGTGCCCCTCCTGGCTGGTTGTAAACAGCAGAGAGGTGACACGAGGCTGGATCCAGGCGGTTGTTACCACCTCTCTACGGGAGGGGGTCTTTCCCCCCGCTTTAAAGGCGGCGGTGGTGAGACCCCTCCTGAAGAAACCATCCTTGGATCCAGCCGTTTTAAATAACTATCATCCGGTCTCCAACCTCCCCTTTGTGGGGAAGGTTGTTGAGAAGGTGGTGGCCTTTCAGCTCCAACGGTCCTTGGAGGAAGCCAGCTATCTCGATCCATTCCAGTCAGGCTTCAGACCTGGCTGCAGCACAGAAACCGCTTTGGTCGCATTGACCGATGATCTCTGGAGAGCCAGGGATGGAGGCCACGCCTTCATCCTGGTGCTCCTTGACCTCTCGGCGGCTTTCGATACCATCGACCATGGTATCCTTCTGCGACGACTGCGGGAGGTGGGGGTGGGAGGCGCTGTTTTACAGTGGTTCTCCTCTTACCTCTCGGACAGGTCGCAGTCGGTGTTAGTCAGGGGGCAGAGATCGACCCCTAGGCCCCTAACGTATGGGGTGCTGCAGGGTTCGGTCCTGTCCCCCCTTCTTTTCAACATCTACATGAAACCGCTGGGTGAGATCATCCGACGGCACGGGATAAAATACCACCAGTATGCGGACGATACACAGTTGTATCTGTCCGCCCCGTGCCAACTCAACGAAGCGATGGATGTGATGAGCCAGGGTCTTGAGGCTGTTAAAGACTGGATGGGTGTTAACAAGCTTGTGCTCAATCCAGAAAAGACCGAGTGGCTGCTGTGTTTCCCTCCCACGAATTGGCCAAGTGTTCCATCTCTCAGGCTGGGGGGTCAAATTGTACGCCCCTCAGACAGGGTTCGCAACTTGGGAGTCCTCCTGGACCCACAGCTGACTTTCGAACATCATTTGTCAGCTGTGACCAGGGGGGCATTTGCCCAGGTTCGCCTGGTGCACCAGTTGCGTCCCTACCTGAACCGGGAGGCCCTCACAACAGTCACTTGTGCCCTTGTAACCTCTAGGCTGGAATACTGCAATGTGCTCTACATGGGGCTGCCCTTGAAGAGCATTCGGCGACTTCAGCTGGTCCAGAATGCAGCCGCGCGAGCGATCGTGGGTGCACCTCGTTTCGCCCACATAACACCCATCCTCCGCGAGCTGCACTGGCTGCCTGTTGATCTCCGGGTGCGATTCAAGGTGCTACTTATCACCTACAAAGCCCTTCATGGTACTGGACCTGGGTACTTGAGAGACCGCCTACTGCCAATTACCTCCACTAGACCGATACGATCGCATAGATTAGGCCTCCTCCGAATTCCATCATCCAGCCAGTGTAGACTGGCAACTACCCGGAGGAGAGCCTTCTCGGTGGCTGCTCCAACCCTCTGGAATGAACTCCCCGTGGAGATTCGGACCCTCACCACCCTCCAGTCCTTCCGCGCCGCCCTAAAGATCTGGCTGTCCCGGCTGGCCTGGGGTTAAGATTCTAACCCCACTCGAATTGTGTGACTGTTGTGTTTTTAATAATGATGTCTTTATGTTAGAAATTGTTTGTCCTCCCCCCCCCCTTTTTTGAACTGTGAGCCGCCCTGAGTCCCCCCAGGGAAAAGGGCGGCATACAAATAAAGGGAAAATGAAAAAATGAAAAATGAAAAACGACACGATATGCGATCTCGGAGCTCCGAGATTGCAGTCGATACTTTTACCGCTGGATGGTCCTTCTGGACCTAAACCGTCCCAAAGAGATGGTGACAGGGAAGAGTACATCTTGCTGATCTCAGGGACATCGCAAAGTCCCTGATTGATCTAAAAGAATCTCTTCTTGCTGGCAACAGAAGTGCATCCAAAAGCTGCTGAAGTTGAGACAGCTCTGGAATGGGAGGAAAGCGGAAAGAGAAAGTGTGTCCATCTGGTGAGGAAATCTTATTGTTATAAAAGAGACTGCCCCCCCAATATTAAAGCTAAATTAAATTTGGAAACAGAAGAAAATAAGTGGCAAAATTAAGCTACATTGGACAGTGTGTTATCCTTTTTTTTTATGGATAGAATTTTTGCAAATATTTCCTCTTTTTTAAAGTGAATGGATTGGTTTTTCTTCTTCTACTTCTTTTTTTACCTATGAATTAAAATATTTTTCTTTATTTTTATAATACTGGCAAGGATCGCACCTGCCGACCCAGGCCTCTATGTCACTGTCAATGCAGGGCCACCATATGTAGCTCCAGGCCAGCGCCTTCATGCGCGCGACCCCAGGGTGGTCGGCAAGGAGCCGCTGGAGGACCTGGCGGCGGAGGGAAGAAGGGATGACCACCCGGTCACCCCATAGAAGGCAACCGCAGTGGAGTGACAATCCAACTGACAGATTTTAAAAGGGCGGCACTCCGGAGAGACGTCCCCTGTAGGCCATCCCCTCAGGACCCATGCCATGATCTGAGAGAGGACAGGGTCAGCTTGAGAGTGGGTGACCATGTCAGAGGCAGTGAGGGGGAGTTCCAGCTCAGCGATGGAGAGGACGGAGAGACAAGGGACCAGTTGGGGGTCAGAGCAGGGAAGGGGGCAGCGGATGAGGGCATCAGCATGCCCTAGTTGTTTGCCCGGATGGTAGCACAGCGCGTAGGAATACGCAGCGAGGAACTCCGTCCAACGGGTCATCCTGGGAGACAGGATGGGGGGGTCAGCCTATCACTGGCCAAAAGCCCAAGGAGAGGCTTATGGTCAGTGTAGAGGGTAAAGTGCTGACTGTAGAGGTAATCGTGGAACTTTTTAACCCCGGACACCGCAGCCAGAGCCTCCTGTTCAATCTGGCTGTAGTTCCTCTCGGCTGAGGAAAGTGTCCAGGAGTAAAAAGCGATGGGGGCCTCCGAGCCATTGGGCAGAACATGGCTCAGGACCACCCCCAAGCCCACTGGAGAGGCGTCACAAGCTAAAGTCAGGGGCATCTTGTCGCTATACTGGACTAAGACTGCCTCTGACGTCAGCAAGGATTTGACAGCCGCGAGTGCATGCGCTTCGCGGCTGTCCCATTGCCAGGCCGCGGATCAGTCGAGCAACTGATGCAGCGGCTCGGCTAGTGACACCTTGTGAGGGAGGAACGGCGCGTAAAAGTTTAAAAGGCCGAGGAACGCTTGCAGCTGCACCTTGGAGGTAGGTGCAGGGGCATTCCTGATGGCCGAGATTTTAGAAGGGGTGGGGTGGATTCTCTGGGCATCAATCATGAAGCCCAGGAACTCCACCTGAGGCACAGCAAAGGAGCATTTGCTGAGCTTTAATTTGAGACCCGCGCCCCTGAAACAGTCAAGGACCTTCCGAAGAACTTCGATGAGCCCTGAGCAGTTGTTTGCAGCTATCAGGACATCATCAAAATACAGGACAATGTCGGGGAGCCCATGGAGCAAGCGCTCCATGAGGCTCTAGAAGATCCCCGGGGCAACGGAAATGCCGAATTGGAGGCGGTGACAATGGAAAGCCCCGCGGTGGGTGACGATGGTTTGGGCAGCCGCCGCATCATCATCCACCAGGAGCTGCTGGTAGGCCTGCGCCATATCCAATTTGGTGAAAATGCAGCCCTGTCCCAAGGAGTGGAGCAGGTGCTGCACAACAGGGACTGGATAGGGGTTTGCCTGGAGGCCAAGGTTGATGGTCGACTTGTAGTCGGCGCAGATCCTGATGGACCCATCGGCCTTCACAGGGACCACTATGGGGGTCTCCCAGCGTGAATGGTCGACGGGCTCCAGGATGCCCTGCGCCAACAGCTTATCTAGTTCGGCATCAACCTTAGGCCTCAAGGCAAAAGGCACCCTGCGGGCCTTCAGCTGGACGGGGGCAACCTGGGGGTCTAAGTTGAGGGAAATAGGGGTCCCCTTATACCGCCCCAGCTCGCCATTAAAGAGATCGGTGTAGTCCTGGAGGACAGCCGCGATGTCAGGGGGCATGTCCACCACAGAATGCACCCCCAAAAGGGATAACCCCAGGGGGGCGAACCAATCGAGGCCCAAGACAGCCGGTAGGGGCTTCTGCACAACCAGGACCTGCAGGAAGCAACATTTCCCCCCGTACTGCACCCGCAGCCCATAGCAGCCCAGGGTAGGAATATTAGTCCCCTGGTAGTCCCTGAGCAAAGTGTCCGCGGGAGACAGCTGCGACTTGGGGACTCAAGGGCACAGGCGGGAGAAATTGGCCCAGGACAGGAGAGACCAGGAGGAGCCTGAGTCCACCTCCATGAGGCAGGGAGACCCCTCGATGGATACGGTGATGGTAATTTTCCACGTACCAGCCGAGGCTTGGCTGACCAACACTGCAGGGGTGGCAGGAATGTCTTCATCCAGGGCGTAGCAGTCAGCTCGTCGGGCTTGCTGTCATCGGGGCTGTTGGTTTCGAGGCAGCGGAGGAGGACCGTAGACAGGGAGAGACGGGTCGGCTTGTGCTGGAGGTGGCAGGGTGGCCCGGCAGACCTGGGCCTGGTGGCCTTTCTTGCCGCAGTGGTGGCACACTGAAGCCTTGAAGGGGCAGGACGCCCGGGCGTGATTGCCTCCGCAGCCGAGGCAGGCGGCGGCCACCGCAGCAGCACGGGCTTGTGGAGGCTGAGGATGCCGGGGAATGGCCCTCAGGCGATCGACCTGGTCTTCATAGAACGGGTCAGGTAAGGGAACCAGTTTGTCAATGAGGCCGGTCGAGTGCGGGGAAGACGGCGGAGGCAGTGGGGTTGGTGCAGGCAGAGCAGGCATGGGAGGCAGGTAGCGGGCCATTTCCATCGTTGACAGCTCCGTGAGCTCCGCAGCCCCCGCCTCTTCGACGGCTATAGTCAGCGTGATGTCTGTCTTTGCGAGGAGGCGCCGCCTGAGGTAGATGTCCTTCAACCCGCAGACGAACTGCTTGGCCAGATTGTCCTCCAGGTCGGGAAAGTCGCATTGATAGCGGCGACCTGTAGTGCCTGGAGGAACTGGTTGATCGAGTCAGCCGCCTTTTGGACACACCGGCAGAAAGCGTACCGGCGCATAATCTTAGAAGGCGTTGGGGCGTAGTGAGCCTTAAGCCCCGCCATGAGTTCGTCCCAGCTCAAATTGTAGACGGGCCGCGGGGCCGCCAAGGAGCGAGCCGTCCCAAACATCTCGGGGCCACAGGCAGTCAGGAAGAAGCCGCACTTCCTAGCCTGTGAATACCCCTGCCGGTTATTGGTGATTAGAAAACATTTGAACCGCTCCAGGAAGGCGGCCCAAGATTCGCCAGCCGTCCCAAAGGGAGCGAACGTGGGCATCCCAGCCATGGCGAGATGCCGTTGAGGCATAGCAAGGCGCAACAAAGATTTCCCGGCAATGCGGGGCGCCTAATAATTGTTTGCTTGCCCTGTAGGTTGAACTCAGAGCCTGAGATCCCACCTTCGTCGCCAGTGTTAAGTTCCCTAGAAGAACCAGGCAAGAGGCATCTGAGGTAAAGTTAACTCAACCAACTTTTATTCACAGGCATTCGCAAACAAGAACATTAGACCGGCACCCTCTCCCTGTCTGACAGCTATTTATACGGAGCTGTCAGACAGGGAAACCAATAGCTGCGCGTTTGACAGCCCAGCAACTGCAGGTCGTGCCTGATTGGTTCCGGCGCGCCTGGCTGTTGCCGAGCTGTCATTCATAAGTCCGAGGACTTAACATTTACCAGTTGGAAGAATGGCACAACATCAAAAAGAAACCTTAACATTGAAAAAGATTATGTTTGAAATTCAAAAATTATTAGAAGTAACAGAGAAAATTGAGAAGAGATTGGAAAACATAGATTGTAAAACACTAAATTTGATGGAAAAATTGAAGATGTTCATCAAATGAAAAAAGTGGAGGCTAGAGTCCTAAAAATTGAAGGGAAAAATGAACAAAGAGACAAGATAATTGTTGATACCAACAGTGAACTGAGCGTGGTTGGAAATGGAAAGAGTAGAACATGGAAAGGGGAGATAGATGGACAAGAGCTCTACCCCAGATTTCAAGGTATAGAAGAAGAAAAAAGAGAAGAATTGATGGATCTAAGGAGAGGAATTTTGTCAGAAGCACTATTGATAACCAAAGATAAGCTGATTAAAGAAGCAAATGGAGGGTTTCGAGATTATATAAGATATGCAACAAGCAACAAGTTGCAAAGAGTAGTCCATACAGATCTTATTAAGGAAACATCCAAAAGACTATTCCCACAAATGTCAAGACATAAGACTGCACTATTACTGGAAAGACACAGGTTGATATATGAAAGTTTATAATAAAAAATTAGTTAAATTTAGAGCATTATGTAAAAAAGGAAGTGATAATGGATATAATTAGATAAATAATTGATGATAACAATGTATACATATGTATTGGTTTGATAAGAGGAAATTTGATATAAATTGCAAATGGTGACTACTAAATGAAGTTTAGAAATTCTGTTAAGTAAGAAAGCTTATAATAAACAAAGTTAAATTTAGTTAAAATAATATATATATATGTACTGGTTTGATAAAAGGAAATTGGATATAAATTGTAAACAGTGATTAAGAAAAGAGGTCTAGAATTATTAAATAGAATCAATTTTTTATTTAGAACATGTTATAAAGATGTAATGTTACCAGATGATAATGGAAACAGTTAACGGAATGCCATTATGTGGTTTTTTTCTTTAAATTTTGGAATATTTGATATAAAAGGACGTTAAAACAATTATAGTCAAATGAAGGTTGAGGTATGATGATGATGTATATATATATATTTATTTATTTATCAGCACAAATAAAAACACAAATATAACAAAGGCAACAGTAAAAATATTGGGTTTCTGTCTGGATGGACTCTTGTGACGAGCCTAATGACAGAGAGTGGAAGTGTGACCTTCCTCCCACACTTGGGCATACCAGGGGTTGTGACTTTAAGTATATACCTCCCACCCTGGCTGGCTGATAAAAGGAGTCGTTCTCTGTAGCTCAAATGGTTAACTCCCTGCCTGGGAGGCAATAGAGCACAGGTTCGAATCCCAGTAAGGATATGGCTAGCTGATGAGAGCTAAATAGCTTGAAATAGATCTATACTAGTCTTCCTTTATTTATTTATCAGCACAAATAAAAACACACACATATATATATATATATATATATATATATATATATATATATATATATATATATATATATATGTGTGTGTGTGTGTGTGTGTGTGTGTGTGTGTGTGTGTGTGTGTGTGTGTGTGTGTGTGTGTGTGTTTTTATTTGTGCTGATAAATAAATATATATATATATATTTAAAGTCACAACCCCTGGTATGCCCAAATATGGGAGGAAGTACACACTTCCATTCTCTGTCCTTCGGCTCATCACAAGAGACCATCCAGACAGAAACCCAATATTTTTTACTGTTGCCTTTTTGTTACATTTGTTATATTTGTGCTGATAAATAAATAAAGGGAGACTAGTATAGATCTATTTCAAGCTATTTAGCTCTCATCAGCTAGCCATACCCTTGCTGGGAATCGAACCTGTGCTCTATTGCCTCTTAGGCAGGTGTGTTAACCATTGAGCTAGGAGTCGAACTCTGTAGCTCAATGGTTAACACACCTGTCTAAGAGGCAATAGAGCACAGGTTCGATTCCCAGCAAGGGTATGGCTAGCTGATGAGAGCTAAATAGCTTGAAATAGATCTATACTAGTCTCCCTTTATTTATTTATCAGCACAAATATATATATATATATATATATATATATATATATATATATATATATATATATATATATATATATATATATATATATATATATATATATATATATATATATATATATATATATATATATATATATATATATATATATATATATATATATATATATATATATATATATATATATATATTTGTGTTATTATAGTGTTATTATTTGTGTTATAGCACAAATATAACAAAAAGGCAACAGTAAAAATATTGGGTTTCTGTCTGGATGGACTCTTGTGACGAGCCTAATGACAGAGAGTGGAAGTGTGACCTTCCTCCCACACTTGGGCATACCAGGGGTTGTGACTTTAAGTATATATATATATATATATATATATATATATATATATATATATATATATATATATATATATATATATATATATATATATATATATATATATATATATATATATTATATATATATATATATATGTTTTTATTTGTGCTGATAAATATTTAATATATATAATATATATAAATATATATATATATATATATTAATAAAGTGTGTGTGTGTGTGTGTATGTATGTATGTATGTATGTATGTATGTATGTATGTATGTATGTATGTATGTATAGTAGTGATCTTCCTCCCATATTTGGGCATACCAGGGGTTGTGACTTTATATATATATATATATATATATAGATAGATAGATAGATAGATAGATAGATAGATAGATAGATAGATAGATAGATAGAGATAGAGATAGAGATAGAGATAGAGATAGAGATAGAGATAGAGATAGAGATAGAGATAGAGATAGAGATAGAGATAGAGATAGAGATAGAGATAGAGATAGAGATAGAGATAGAGATAGAGATAGAGATATAGATATAGATATAGATATAGATATAGATATAGATATAGATATAGATATAGATATAGATATAGATATAGATATAGATATAGATATAGATATAGATATAGATATAGATATAGATATAGATATAGATATAGATATATATATATATATATATATATATATATATATATATATATATATATGATTTAATATATATAACTTGATATGAATTATAGGTGATGACTGTGGAAGGGATACACGAAAGATTTTTGTAACCAGTTGACACACTTTCTACAATCTGTAATGGAAGATGGTTTTGTGGTGTTTTTTGTGTTTTGTTTGTCTGTGTTTATTCAAAAATAGAAAAATCTTATGTAAAATAAAGACTTTGATTTTAAAAAGTTATAAATAGATAAGGGTCCATGTAAATTTTAAATAAGATTTTGGAGTTAATCATAAATATTTCTTCCCTATTTTGATTTTTAAAACACATAGGTAAGTTTTTTAAAAATTGGATACTGGAAAAACTGAAGATTTCAGTTAAAGGAGATGTCTCAAATCAAATCAAACCTTTATTGTCAATGCACAACATGTGTACAATGAGCTTCCCTTGGTGCAGCCCACTGAAGAACACAGAATACATCTACCGTCAATTGTGATTCAGAATGTGGCCAAATTAAAAAGCAGACCTACTTTTAAAATAGTTTTTCTGTCTGTGGATATTCCGTCAATGAGATAGAAACTTTCTTTTCATCTGTGCATTTCACGCATTTCATTCAGAATAGGTCTAAAATTGTAAAAAAAAATCACTAATTTAAATCAGTATACTTTTCATACCGCTCATCCTGATAGGCATTGGGTCTATAAAACACCGCCTTGATTTGCCTCAATGAGCCGCTTGATCCTAAGGACACAATGCAGTGGATCTTCTTGAGGTAAGAAAGAATGCCATTTGCCTTGGTGATGTGTTATGTGTCACTTTGCAGCTTCCTTCTCCAGTCATCCACCATACAAACACAAGCTGAAGAGACCAAGTGAAAGAATATTGCTGCCCTTCTGTTTGAAGAAAGAAGGCTACTGAAGCAAAACAATCCATGGAACATAACAGCCATGAATGAGGACAGAGCTAAAGAGACTGGCCTCTGTGCCTCTTCTTTTTTTTGCTCAGCAACTATTGAACGTCTGAACTGACAGCCTACAGAAAGCTTTGGTAATTAGACATGATTTGCTAGAGAATGTCTGAATGATTGTCTTACCCAGGAGAAGTAAAAAAGAAAAAAGAAAAAGGCAATTCACAAATCTGAAGTACTAGTTCAAGTCTTTGCTTTAGCACAAACTGGCCAAAAACAGAACAGAACTTCCAGATGTTTAGCAAGAAGTCTGAAAGGGAGCTGAAATACAGCATAGCTGTAAGACTTGGATTTATTCAAGTGCCGCAACACACAGCACACTGTACTTTCAACTTTGCATATAATGACTTTGTCATTTTAGCATCATATATAATTTTAATATATAGTTTTAGTATATATGTATTAATTCATTTACCAATTAATATATTAATGCATAGTATATTAATATACTATGTATTAGTATATTAATTACATATATTTATATAGCGCTGCTTTTATAGATGATTTTGTAATCCTAATTATATTTATAATTTGAATAATATTTTTATATTTGGGCTAGTACCTTAAATTTTAGTTATAGAATAGGCTATTGACACAATGGGATGACTTTCATTTTAGTACTGAACATAAATTTAGTTGGTCAATCACCAAAATGAATGATGAAGATGATGACGACTATGAGCTTTCCAGTAGTGGTGATAAAGACACTCTGCCCTCTGGAATGATCTCCCCATTGAGATCCGGACCCTTACCACCCTTCTGGCTTTCCGCAAGGCGACTAAGACCTGGCTGTTCCGGCAGGCCTGGGGCTGTTGAATTTTCCAGCCCCTTCCGAGGTTATGATTGTTGCTGTATTTTAAATTGTTTGTCTTTTTGTTTCTTTTGTACCCCTTCCCCTTCTGATTGTTAGCCGCCCTGAGTCTTCTGGGAATAGGGCGGCATACAAACCGAATAAACCTAAAACTAAACCTCTTAAACTGTCCCATCTGATCTCTTGAAGGCTGGAGAGGGGTGAGAATAGAGCTTCAAACAAACCCTATTCTTTCCTTGCTCTAATTTCCTACATAGCCAGGCAACCAGTATTTGAACTATCCAGATGCTGAAGGACCACAGGTTGTAGTACCTCTGTACTACATTAAGCTACTGATTCAGGAAATAAGGATTATGTGTTTCAGTTCTTTGAACCATGAAAGTAGTATCTATATCCTAATCTTGCTAGCAGTTTCTTCACATACAATACATATACTAATAATATAATTGTCAGCTCCTCTTCATTTACTAATTAGGAAAGAAAGACCACGAGCCTCCATGTGTAGAAAACAAGTGTACTTTTACTAATTAAAAATGATTAAAGGCATAGCGAAGCGAAATCTGAATATTTAGGCGCGAAAGCGATTGATATATAGAATAGCCCATTCCCCACCCCTTGGCATCACAGTTAGAGGCCAATCATAATTCTCCCAAGTGTCAGGTGTGAGATAACTTCAAAAGGCATCACGAAGATGGAATGTCAGTGCCGTTAATCCTGGCGGGAAACTCCCACGCATGCGTAGTCCGATCAGCCGGTGAACTCCAGAACCTTCCTCCAGCACAAAGAGTAACCCCACCCAAATACCATGCCCTCCCTCCCCGTTTCATGGCAGCCGAAGCAACAGCAAAGCAGAGGCTGACATCCGGCCGTCCCCCGGAAAAAGGCGGTCAGGCCTGGATAACAAGAAAACACAAACAAACAGATGAACAACAAAACATAGAAGAGAGAAAAAGGGGGGAAGAAAAATCAAGGCTTGTCAGGATAAGCAGAATAAAATTGTTAAAGCAGTCGGGGGGCATGAACATGGGACTTGTCAACCCATTCCGTATGAGAAGGAGGAAAATGCTTCCAAGCCACTAAGTATTGGACCCGATTACGTCGCCGTCTAGAGTCCAGTATCTCGCGAACTTCAAAATGACGTTCACCGTCAACCAATAGGGGTGCAGGTGGAGGGTCGAGAGGTGGACGTAAAGAAGAAACACGAACAGGCTTAATGAGGTTAATGTGGAACACGGGGTGAACACGGTTGAGATGCTTGGGCAGCTGCAAGCGAATGGAAACAGGATTGATGAGTTTGATAATGGGAAATGGACCAACATACTTAGGCCCCAATTTCTTTGACTTTTGTGTAGTTTGAAGGAATTTCGTGGATAAATAAACTAGGTCACCCTCCCTGTACTGATAAGGCTGCGTACGTTTCTTATCAGCTTGTTTCTTATGAGCACGATGCGCAGCATCTAAAGTAGCAAGAGCCAAAGGCCAAACATGGCTCAGACGTTCGCTCCACTCAGCGATGGAGGAAACTTGCGGTTGGTCACGAGGTAGCTCAGGAATAGGAACAAAATCTTGACCAAAAACAACACGGAAAGGAGTGAAACCAGTGCTGCTATGAACAGAATTATTGTAGGCCACCTCAGCGTGCGGTAGCAAGTCCACCCAATCATCTTGCTGATAATTGATGAAACAACGTAAATATTGTTCTAAAACAGAATTAGTCCTCTCACAAGCCCCATTAGTCTGAGGATGGTGGGCGGAGCTTAGGCCCTGGGCGGAGCCAATGCGTTTAAGAAATTCCTTCCAGAAGGCGGAAGTGAACTGGACACCTCTATCGGAAATAATGCGATCAGGTACTCCATGCAAACAGTAAATGTGGGAAATAAAGAGCTTAGTCAATGCCTTAGCAGAAGGAATCTTGTGGCACGGAACAAAATGAACTTGTTTTGAAAATAAGTCCGTAACCACCCAGATGACGGTGTGCCCCTGACTCTCAGGAAGTTCGACAATGAAGTCCATTGAAATTTCCTTCCAAGGGGCGACAGGGCGGGCCACAGATTGAAGCAGTCCTTGAGGCTTTCCAGGTGGCCGTTTAGCAGCTGCACAGACCGGACAACTGGCAACATAAAGTTCAATGTCCTTTTTCAAAGAGGGCCACCAAAATTGTCTTTTCACTAGGTGCAATGTCTTTACGAAACCAAAGTGACCCGCCAACTTAGAATCGTGAGCCCATTGGAGGACGACGAGACGAAGAGAGGCTGGGACGTAAAGCTTGGCTCCGATCCACGGTAAATCGTCCCTCATTGTGCACTCATCCTGATGCTGCTGAAACCAGTCATCTTGGGGAAGGGCGCGTCTGAGGTCAGAAAGAAAATCATGAGGCACCTCCACTTTTGAGCGTGCCTGCTGGTGAGTGACCACCAGAGCCGCAAGGCTGGATGTTGGAACAACAGGCTGGACAATACTTAGTTTAGAGCAGTTGTATTGAGGGAGTCTGGACAAAGCATCAGCCATGAAATTCTTCCCTCCAGGGATGTACTTGAGTGGGAAGTTGAAACGGTTGAAATGTTGGGCCCAGCGCATTTGTTTAAGTGACAGGCGGCGCAGGGTCCGCAAAGCCTCCAAATTTTTGTGGTCAGTCCACACCTCAAACGGGTGTTTAGCGCCCTCTAGAAAATGGCGCCATGTGGCCAGGGCCCACCGCACAGCAAATGCTTCCTTTTCCCAAACAGCCCAATGTCTTTCAGTGTCTGTGAGCTTGCGGGAGGTGTAAGTGCAAGGTTGCAAATTACCTTGGTCGTTGGTCTGAAGCAAGACGGCCCCAACAGCGACGTCACTGGCATCGGCTTGGACGACGAAAGGCTTGTCCATGTCGGGATGCTTCAGAACTGGTTCCGCAGCAAAGAGGCGCTTCAACTTTTCGAACGCAGCTTGACACTCCATGGTCCAATCTAGTGGTTTGCTAGGCTTAGGCTTAGGTCCACCTTTGGACTTCAACAAATTAGTGATAGGAAGCGCAATTTTGGCAAAAGAAGGAATGAACTGACGGTAGAAATTAGCAAAACCCAAAATTTTTTGCAATTGCCTGCGTGTTCGGGGCGCCTCCCACTCAGTGACCGCCTTTACTTTCCCAGGGTCCATCTCAATGCCGGCGGGGGAGATACGATACCCTAGGTAGTCAATCTTCGCCTGGTGAAATTCACATTTGGACAACTTGGCATAAAGTTCAGCGGCCCTGAGTTTTTTCAAAACAGTTCAGACCAAAGCGACGTGTTTGTCGTAAGTCTGAGTATAGATAAGGATATCGTCCAAATATACGATAACGCCCTTGTAAAGGTGGTCATGCAAGATCTCATTAATCAGTTGCATGAAAACTGCAGGTGCCCCCTGCAGGCCAAAAGGCATCACCCGGAACTGGAAACAGCCGATGGGGCAGTTGAAAGCAGTCTTCTACTCATCCCCCTCTTTTATGCGGACTCTATAATACGCCTCTCTGAGGTCCAGTTTAGTGAAAATACGACCCTTCCCCAACTGGGCAAGCATGTCCTTCATTAATGGCAATGGGTAGACGTTTTGGGCTGAGATCCCATTCAAATTTTTGAAGTTAACACATAATCTCAGGGAGCCATCTTTCTTCTCCCTGAATAACACAGGGGCAGTGACTTTCGGGCGTGCTGGCTCAATGAAACCTCTTTCCAAATTTTTATCAATGAATTTCCTCATTTCCTCCATCTCCCTAGGAGACATGGAATATATTTGGGGCTTTGGAAGCTTTACCCCTGGTAAAATGTCAATGGAGCAATCAGTAGGCCTGTGGGGCGGAAGTTTATCTGAAGATTTTTCACTAAAAACTCCTCTCAGGTCCCAATATACTTTTGGAATCTTTTCCTCTCCTTCAATCCTCTCCTGCCCTCTGGCGGCCAAAGCAGAACTGCAGCCAGCAGGCTCTGGGGAAACGCCCTTCTCCTCAGGAGGTGTGCTCGTACAAATGCGTAACCATCCCTCCCTCCAATTTATGCGAGGGTTCCATTTTCGAAGCCAAGGGAGGCCTAAAATGAGGGGCCTGTCCATTCCAGGAGCCACAATAAAAGAGATTATTTCGGTGTGGGAGCCCATTCTCATCTCTAAAGGTTCGGTATAAAAATGGGCTGGGCCACCCCCTGCTATGGACCCATCTATCTGATAAAAAACTATAGGGTTTTTTAAAGTTTTTAACTTGAGGCCCAATTTCTCCACCATAGCAGGATTGATCATACAGCGGGAACATCCTGAGTCAAGAAGGGCGGGAAGGTGTTCTGACACCCCATCGGGTGGAATCTTTAGCTCTATTGGGATTAGCATGGGGCCTTTGTTTGAACTCACCCAGCGAGGCGAAGTGTCGTCATCGGAATCATCAGACGAGCCGGTAGAGGCGTCAGCTTCTCCCTCCATGTCCGGCAGGAAACGCGGGGGGGGGGAGCATCCGCAGCGAAAGCAGCCTCCTTCTTTTTTTTGTCTGGGGCCTTGTTTGCTTTCCCTTCCCTCTTGGCAGGGGGTGGGGGGGTCGCGGGTAGCTTAGCACGGCACTCCGGCGCGCGGTGGCCTCCCCTTCTGCAACGAAAGCATGTTAACGGCTTGATTTTCCCTGTGGGGCCTCCTTTTCCTTCGCTCCTCACTCGGAAAGGGGGTTTGTGGGTTGGGGGAGGAGATCTTGCTGCTCTTTCTCTTTCTTTTTCTCTCTCCTCCTTTGCCCGTTGGAGTCTAATTAAATCAAGCTCAATATCTGCTGCATTTTCATACCAAGCAGTAACGCGCTTAGGAAGGTGGCAATTAACACATTGTTGATAAATGTCCTCATTCAAGCCCAAAGCGAACTTATCCAAAAGGGCTTCTTCACCCCATCCTCTCATATAATTACAAAGGTGTTGAAACTCCTGAATGTACTGCGTCACAGGCCTATCTCCCTGCATGAGGGTCATAAATTTCAGTTTTCCCCATTTCTCAGTTAGGAGGGTCATCAAATCGTCACTTGAAGGCAGTCATAAAAGCATCAAAGTCCCTCAGAAGGGGGGAATTGCTTTGGTGCAGATCCATCATCCAGTCCGTGGCTTCCTCCTCCAAAGCTAGTAACACCATACGAACTCTCATGGCATCCGATTCTAAATCGGTCCATAAATTTCCATGAAGTTATAAACTTGCATAATGAAGAGGCCCAGCTTCTTGGGATTTCCATCAAATCTTACAGTTAAGGGAGGGACTTTAGCCATTCTGCGCCTTCTGGGGGGGGGACCCCTGGTCTGGCAGCCCCCCTGGCTGGGGGGGGTGAAGCTGTCTCTGGGTTAGCTTGCTCCCATTCCCCCTCGGCCTCTTCACCCTCCCCGAATCTTTGCCCAGAGTACCTTTGTTCCAAGTCCTCCTGCTGAATTCTTTCTCGGGGCCTCCGTTCGGCCCCCGCTTCAAGCGGCCTCTCCTGACGTTTTCTTCTGGTAACTCCAGCATCCCAGCTGGCACCCTCTTCCTTTTGTCCCACGGACAAAGACCAACGGGGGGGGGGGATCGCAGGGCCCGCTATTTCCAGCTCAGCCATCCTCTCAGGTAATGATAGATCAGCAGTCTCCTTTTCAATTTCTTCAATGCAAAGACATTTTCTCCGTTTCTCCTTGCAGTTTCACCCCCACGGTAGATTGTATTCTCCTGGTGGGGTGTTAGTTAGATTTCGCTTACTGTCAGCTCCTCTTCATTTACTAATTAGGAAAGAAAGACCACGAGCCTCCATGTGTGGAAAACAAGTGTACTTTTACTAATTAAAAATGATTAAAGGCATAGTGAAGCGAAATCTGAATATTTAGGTGCGAAAGCGATTGATATATAGAATAGCCCATTCCCCACCCCTTGGCATCACAGTTAGAGGCCAATCATAATTCTCCCAAGTGTCAGGTACAAGATAACTTCAAAAGGCATCACGAAGATGGAATGTCGGTGCCGTTAATCCTGGCGGGAAACTCCCACGCATGCGTAGTCCGATCAGCCGGTGAACTCCAGAACCTTCCTCCAGCACAATGAGTAACCCCACCCAAATACCATGCCCTCCCTCCCCGTTTCATGGCAGCCGAAGCAACAGCAAAGCAGAGGCTGACAATAATAGAATATTGCATGTGACTACAGCTATGAATTTACAGAACTATTATGTGTCATGTCAGAGATGCTACTGGAGTTCTCATGTTTGCACTGTTAATACTAGGTAGCAAATCATTAAATTTTATAGAGTGATCTCATGCACATTTTTAAAAAAATATTCTGAAGTAGGCATAATAAATCTTTCGTGACCTCTCATTCTAACCGTCCTCCAAAAATCCTTCCCCAAAAAAGGAACAGAAATGCCAACATGTTCAGTTCTACTGGTAATGTCACAAGGACCCCTGAAGTCCTCAGTGGTAGGTTTCAAATTTTTAAAGAACCTATTCTGTAGGGGGTGGCCTGTTTTGTGGGAGTGGCTTGGCGGTCATGTGACTCGGTGGGCATGGCCAACTTGGGAAATGTGGTGAAACTCACTTAACGATGCTCTTGCTTAGCAACCAAAATTTTGGGCTCAATTGTGGTCATAAGTTCTCTTTCTTTTTCTTTCTTTCTTTCTTTCTTCCATCCATCCTTCCTTCCTCTTCCTCTTTCGCCTGTTTCTGTCTCTCTATGTGTCTGTCTGTCTGTCTCTCCCTCTCTTCCTCCCTCCCTCCCCCTCTCTGTCTCTGTCTCTGTGTGTCTGTCCCTCTTTCTCTGATTCTCTCTCTCTCCCCCCCTCTCTCTCTGTGCCTCTGTCTGTTGTTTCTCTCTCTCTCTCTCTCTCTCTCTCTCTCTCTCTCTCTCTCTCTCTCTCACTCACACACACACAGACACAAACAAACACACACATACTGTGGTCACCTTGTTGAGTGTTCCAATCACATTTGAAACACTTAACAACTGGCCTGCATTTATGGTTTTTTGCAGCATTCTGCAGTCATAGGACCAAAATATATGGTTAAAAGTACCTGGCAGTGGTGTTTTTCCATGGGTGGCTCCACAGAACATCCCAAGATTGATGCCACCACATCTGCCCTCTTCAGGGATAGGTCCTCTTCAGAAGGACAAGGCCCTGTTGGTCCCCTCACGTTCCTCATCTTCTGGCCATGGCCCCACCATGGAAAACATAGGCGCGTGCACACCCACACAATTACAGCCCGGAGCAGGACCAAGCACACAATTACAGCCCGGAGCAGGACCTCTCCCAAGTCGCCCTCCCTCCCTCGGAGGGCTTCGGAGGGCAGCTTCTGCAGAAGCCCAGGTGAGTGAGAACAATTTCCCACCGTTACAAAGTCTCTGAGGCTGTAATTGTACGAGCTGTGCACGCTCACCTATGTTTTCTACGGCATGGAGCCGCAGTGAGGCTCTGCGCGCCGGCAATGACTTCGGAGCCCATCTGGGAAGACGAGGAATGCAAGGACATTGGCAAGTAACATAGATTTGATTTTCAAATGGGAAGTGGTTATGTAGCCACAACAAATATTTTTTTAATAATATTTTTAAATTTTTAATTTAAAACAAATACAACATCTTTCTTTAAATACTATAGAAAGTATATCAGTTGGTTAAAAAAAGACTTTTGTGCATCTCTTCCACAGTCAACAAACATAATTCATATTAACTTAAGTATTTTAACTCAAATATTTATACATGTCATCATCATCATATCTCCATTTTCATTTGACTATAATTGTTTAAGCATCCTTCATCATAAAATATACCAAAATTTAATACATAACCACATACTGGCCTTTCAATTACTATTTCTAAAATCCTCCACTAACACTAAATCTTTATGTCCTATTCTAGCTAAACATTCATAATATTTTATAACAAAGTTTTCTAATCCTCCTTTCCAAATCACTGTTTAAAGTTTACATCCAGTTTCCTTATGTTATACCTATATCTATATATATGTTGTGATTCTTATCCCTCCTTTATTTGACTATATCCTGTATCATAACATTTTCCCACTAATAATCAAAACTTAATTGTATCTAACTTAGTTCTATTATTATTATTGTACAATTGTATCACAGCGGCCAGTTGTTTTGCCGGATTTGGCATTGGTTACTAGTCGGGCCCCACCCAGGGGCCTAGGACGTCGTAACGTATTTTCGTAATATGCGTGCAGATCCAAGCAGTGCGGCTTTTTGCATTTGACTGATGGTGATTTTGTCAATTTTTAACTGTTTTAAATGTAATTCCAGTGCTTTTGGTATAGCACCCAGTGTGCCAATTACCACTGGAATTATCACTGCTGGTTTGTGCCATAGTCGTTGAATTTCGATTTTTAAGTCCTGGTATCTTGCAATTTTTTCATGTTCCTTCTCGGCGACCCTGCTATCACCTGGTATTGCGATGTCTATGATTGTGACCTTATTTTTCTCAACCAGTGTGATGTCTGGTGTATTATGCGCCAGTATTTTGTCCGTTTGTATACGGAAATCCCACAAGATCTTGACCATCTGATTTTCTGTGACTTTTTCAGGCTGATGTTCCCACTAGTTTGTTGCTGTTTTAATATTATAATTTTTGCACAAATTCCAATGGATCATTTGTGCTACTGAATTGTGCCGCAATTTATAATCAGTCTGCGCGATTTTTTTACAGCAGCTGAGTATGTGATCAACAGTTTCATCAGCTTCTTTGCAAAGTCTGCATTTGGCATCATCAGAGGATTTTTCGATTTTGGCCTTAATGGCATTTGTGCGGATAGCTTGTTCTTGCGCAGCCAGGATTAGTGACTCTGTTTCTTTCTTTAATGTACCTATTGTTAACCATAACCAAGTTTGTTCACTGTCCACTTTATCTTTTATTTTTTCCAGAAATTGGCCATGCAGTGCTTTGTTCTGCCAACTCTCCATTCTTGATTTTATCACATCTTTTCTGTATTCTTGTTTCGTCTGTTGGGCCTTCAGTAGATTTGTGTTCTTTACTTCGATTAATAGGTGTTCTTGACTTTCTTTTAAATAATCAGCCAGTGCATGTTTTTCTTCTTCAACTGTTTGCTTCACTTGTAATAATCCTCTGCCACCTGATTTTCGGGGCAGATACAGTCTATCAGTATCACCACGTGGATGTAAACTGTAGTGCATTGTCATTAGTTTCCTGGTTTTTCGGTCCAAAAGGTCCAAATCAGCTTGTGTCCAGTTAACTATACCAGCTGTGTATCTTATAACTGGTATTGCCCAGGTATTTATGGCCTTGATTGTATTTCCACCATTCAATTTAGATTTCAAAATTTTCCTAACTCTGTTGGTGTACTCTCGCCTGACAATAGTTTTTACTTCTCCATGCTTGATGTTATCCAACTGCAGAATGCCTAAGTAATTGTAGGCTTCATTTTCTTTGCATTTAATTAATTGGCCATTGGGCATTTCAATTCCCTCACATGCAGTGATTTTGCCCCTTTTTATGGATACAGTGGCGCATTTTTCCATGCCAAACTGCATTGAAATATCGGTGCTGAATGCTCGGACTGTGTTTGTCAATGATTGGATTTCTATTTCTGACTTTCCATAGAGTTTCAAATCATCCATATATAGTAAATGCGAAATTTTTTCAGCTTCTTTGGCTGTTTGGTAGCCTAATTTCATTTTTTTTAAGATTACTGATAGTGGGATCATTGCGATGATGAAGTTAAGAGGTGAAAGTGAATCACCCTGGAAAATTCCTCGCTTGATATTAACCATTCCGTAGATCTCATTCCCTACTGCCAACTCAGTTCTCCATTGTTTCATCGCCTTTTCAATAAAGGATGTAATATTTTTGCTAATGCCAGTTGTTTCTAAGCATTTTATGATCCAACTATGTGGCAGTGAGTCAAATGCCTTTTTGTAATCAATCCAGACCATATTCAAGTTCGTTTTTCTGTTCTTACAATTTTCTAATATCATTTTATCAATTAGAAGCTGATCTTTTGTGCCCCTGCTCCTTCTTTTGTTGCCTTTTTGCTCTACTGGCAAGATGTTGTTTGTTTCCAAATAATCCATCATGTTATCTGCAATAATGCCTGTGAGTAATTTGAAGGTTGTTGGCAAGCATGTTATTGGTCTGTAGTTTTCAGGTGTTGTTCCTTTAGTTGCATCTTTCTGAATCAAGTATGTTTTTCCAGTTGTCAACCATTCATCAATTTGGCCCTTTTGTAAAATTTCATTCAGTTGCCTGGCCAATATTGCATGTAAACTGGTCAGATATTTGAGCCAGAAACCATGTAATTGGTCCTTTCCAGGTGATGTCCAATTCTTTACCTTTTTAACTCGATTTTTGACCATCTCAGTTGTTATTTCTAATACTTGCATTTGTTTGTTGCCAATGCTTTTCTCAAAGTCATGTATCCACTTTGCTTCCTTGTTGTAGTCCTTTGCATTTTCCCACAATTCTTTCCAGAATTCAACTGTGGCCAGTTTTTCTGGTTTTTCACTTTTGGTGTCACCATTCACATTAAGACTTTGATAAAAACGCCGTTGGTCTGATCGAAATTGCTGATTTTGTTTATATTGGATGATTCGTGCCTCATATCTTTCAATTTTTCTAGCTGTTGCGGTTATCTGCTGTTTTACAATCTCTACAGCTTCATTGATGTTTCTTGTATCCAATCTATATCTTCTGATTAGCCGATCTATTATTATTATTATTATTATTATTATTATTATTATTATTATTATTATTATTATTATTATTATGCAATTGTATCACAGCGGCCAGTTGTTTCACCGGATTTGGCATTGGTTACTAGTCGGGCCCCACCCAGGGGCCTAGCACGTCGTAACGTATTTTCGTAATATGCGTGCAGATCCAAGCAGTGCGGCTTTTTGCATTTGACTGATGGTGATTTTGTCAATTTTTAACTGTTTTAAATGTAATTCCAGTGCTTTTGGAATAGCACCCAGTGTGCCAATTACCACTGGAATTACCACTGCTGGTTTGTGCCATAGTCGTTGAATTTCGATTTTTAAGTCCTGGTATCTTGCGATTTTTTCATGTTCCTTCTCGGCGACCCTGCTATCACCTGGTATTGCGATGTCTATGATTGTGACCTTATTTTTCTCAACCAGTGTGATGTCTGGTGTATTATGCACCAGTATTTTGTCAGTTTGTATACGGAAATCCCACAAGATCTTGACCATCTGATTTTCTGTGACTTTTTCAGGCTGATGTTCCCACCAGTTTGTTGCTGTTTTAATATTATAATTTTTGCACAAATTCCAATGGATCATTTGTGCTACTGAATTGTGCCGCAATTTATAATCAGTCTGCGCGATTTTTTTTACAGCAGCTGAGTATGTGATCAACAGTTTCATCAGCTTCTTTGCAAAGTCTGCATTTGGCATCATCAGAGGATTTTTCGATTTTGGCCTTAATGGCATTTGTGCGGATAGCTTGTTCTTGCGCAGCCAGGATTAGTGACTCTGTTTCTTTCTTTAATGTACCTGTTTTTAACCATAACCAAGTTTGTTCACTGTCCACTTTATCTTTTATTTTTTCCAGAAATTGACCATGCAGTGCTTTGTTCTGCCAACTCTCCATTCTTGATTTTATCACATCTTTTCTGTATTCTTGTTTTGTCTGTTGGGCCTTCAGTAGATTTTTGTTCTTTACTTCGATTAATAGATGTTCTTGAGTGTCTTTTAAATAATCAGCCAGTGCATGTTTTTCTTCTTCAACTGTTTGCTTCACTTGTAATAATCCTCTGCCACCTGATTTTCGGGGCAGATACAGTCTATCAGTATCACCACGTGGATGTAAACTGTAGTGCATTGTCATTAGTTTCCTGGTTTTTCGGTCCAAAAGGTCCAAATCAGCTTGTGTCCAGTTAACTATGCCAGCTGTGTATCTTATAACTGGTATTGCCCAGGTATTTATGGCCTTGATTGTATTTCCACCATTCAATTTAGATTTCAAAATTTTCCTAACTCTGTTGGTGTACTCTCGCCTGACAATAGTTTTTACTTCTCCATGCTTGATGTTATCCAACTGCAGAATGCCTAAGTATTTGTAGGCTTCATTTTCTTTGCATTAAATAGTTGGCCATTGGGCATTTCAATTCCCTCAGATGCAGTGATTTTGCCCCTTTTTATGGATACAGTGGCGCATTTTTCCATGCCAAACTGCATTGAAATATCGGTGCTGAATACTCGGACTGTATTTGTCAATGATTGGATTTCTATTTCTGACTTTCCATAGAGTTTCAAATCATCCATATATAGTAAATGCGAATTTTTTTCAGCTTTTTTGGCTGTTTGGTAGCCTAATTTCATTTTTTTTAAGATTACTGATAGTGGGATCATTGCGATGATGAAGAGAAGAGGTGAAAGTGAATCACCCTGGAAAATTCCTCGCTTGATATTAACCATTCCGTAGCTCTCATTCCCTACTGCCAACTCAGTTCTCCATTGTTTCATTGCCTTTTCAGTAAAGGATGTAATATTTTTGCTAATGCCAGTTGTTTCTAAGCATTTTATGATCCAACTATGTGGCAGTGAGTCAAATGCCTTTTTGTAATCAATCCAGACCATATTCAAGTTCGTTTTTCTGTTCTTACAATTTTCTAATATCATTTTATCAATTAGAAGCTGATCTTTTGTGCCCCTGCTCCTTCTTTTGTTGCCTTTTTGCTCTACTGGCAAGATGTTGTTTGTTTCCAAATAATCCATCATGTTATCTGCAATAATGCCTGTGAGTAATTTGAAGGTTGTTGGCAAGCATGTTATTGGTCTGTAGTTTTCAGGTGTTGTTCCTTTAGTTGCATCTTTCTGAATCAAGTATTATTATTATTATTATTATTATTATTATTATTATTATTATTATTATTATTATTATTATTATTATTATTATTAACCTTTATGTACTGTATAATCCAAAGGGATTACTAATCTTCCTTACATGGGTGCCATTCAATAGTCATATCCAATTATACTCATTGTATACATTAGTAACATTATCAGTTATTTATTTAAGCTATATCTATTATCAATAAATTTCACTAAGTTTAACTAGTTTTAAATTATAGTCTTCCATCTATCAACCTATATCTTTCCAATAGGAAAACAGTCTCATATCTTCTGCCATTTGTAGTGCCAGTCCTCTAATCATCTTCTTGGTCAGCTTTGTATAGACTTCTCTTAGCAACTTCTTGCTTATAAGAGCTCTCATGTAATCTTTATGCCCTCTTTCTGTTTCCTTATTCAGCTTATTTTTGATTATCAGCAGTGTTATCAATGCTTTTGCTAATAGAATTTCTCTCTTTAAATCCATAGATTCTTTAGTTTTTTTCTTCTTCTGTATCTTGCCCTCTGGAATAGATTTCCTCTCCATTTAATTCCTCTTTCAGTATTCCATTCTTTCCATTTTCAGAGACAAACCAATCACCATAAATATCAGCTGGTTTAATCTCTTTACAGTATATTCATTTTCCACTTCAACTTTTTGAGTTTCAACCACCCCGTTTTGCATTTGATAGACATCCTCAATTTCTTCATCATATTTTATTGTTATGTGCTCTAAGTATTCCAGTTTTTTCTCTATTCTTTCATATGCATTTGATAATTTCTGTATTTCTGAAAATATCTTTTGCAAACTTGAGGCTTCTATTTTCTTTTGAAATTGTGCCATTCTAACAAACACAGCTGCTCTAGCTTGGAAGGTTAATAAAATTAAAGCATAGATTAACAAAGAATGTTGTTTTAACTTTTCTCTGATTAGAAATATACTTCAAGGGGACATCTGTGTGCTTTTTACCATTATCGGTAGCCAAGCAGTAAAACCTTGTAGTGCCAAGTCAAAACAATCAGTGGAGAAAAAAAGTGTTCCATTTTCAATACACATACTCCAATCAACAAATTCTCCCAGCCTCCGAGCAGCAGTAATAATGTTGAAAATCTAATTTCCTTTTATATCTTTTTTGTATTTCAAGTTAGAGAAAAGAGTCCAATCTTTAAATGAATTAGAAAAATACCCACAGCAATGAAAGAGGAAAACTTTAGTCCATAGGTTACAGAGAACAATAAAAGAAAAAATAGAAGAAGAAAACTTAATCCATCTGTTTCAAAAGGCTTGCATAAATTCCATCCATGAAGATAGCCTTTAAAAAGTAAGATAACCACTGTCCAAAACCATTCCAAATTCAATTCCACCGCTTGATTCTTCTAGTCTCCAATTTAGATTAATTTTATGTTTTTATAGGCAGTCTCTTTTTAAAATAGTAAAAGTTCCTCACCAGGTGGAAACACTTTCCCTTTCTGTATCCTTCTATTTTGGAACCGCCCCGACTTTGTCATCCTTGGCTGGATTTTTTGTCACCAGCTTGAAGAACTTCTCTTGCTTCTTTCAGGATTTTTGTGATATCCCTGAGGTCAGCAAGACATATTCTTACTGTTCACCATCTCTTCGGGGCGGTTTAGGTCAGATTGGACCACCCAGCGGCAAAAGTATTGGCTGCGGTCTCAGAGCATCTAGACTGCATGTCCATCTCGTCGTGACGTTGGCTCCTCCTCCCACAACAAATAATTTTGAATGCCCTAGATGCATAGAGGATATAACTAATTCAATCCCTCAGCCAAAGGTGATGGACATATAAAAGCCAGTTTCAAGGTCTCCAGTTTTTTTTAAAAAATTCTTAGATCTTAGTTTCTGTTTCATGAAAATGAAAATCAATGAGAATCCTAAAACATGGAACTTTAGCGACAGCACAAACCGCTTTATTTTGGATGAGAGACATTCCCTTCCCAATCCACCAGATTTAGCAACTATTACTAGTTGATTTGTCAAATTCAGGTTAGTTGGCTCCCACACCATTCACTTAAGAATCTATAGTTAAGACCAGCAGTCACCAACTGGTGGTCTGCGAGAAAATTATGGTGGTCCGCAGAAAAAATATTTGCATTTTTTATATTGCACTAAACCGTGGGCCGGATACGTGCAATGAATGTTTGTGTTGCTGCAGGGATTCTCCCCTGCTTTTGGTGCAGGTCGGGGGGGGGGGCAGAAATTATGACTTGGGGTCTGCTTCAGCCTCCTGGTATGGGGCTTTGGATGAAGGCTGGAGCGAAGTGCTGCTGGTGGAGAAGAGCTGGAGGGCCTCATTCCACTGGGGCTGCATCATGATCTGGAACTGGCTGACCATTCCAGTCTGCTGAGCCTCCAGGCATTGGCACCTGGCCTTGCACTCCTGCAGGTCTTCCCTCTTCTTGGAAAGCCTATGCTCATAGTCCTTAGTGAGGTGCATCTGTTGAGCCTCTTTCTCGGTCAGATCCAATTTGAACTTAGCCAGCTGTTTTGCCAACTCTTTCTCATGATGGCTGCTTAGCTCCAACAACTGCTTCCTTTTAGCACCCTAAGGAGCTCGGGTGGGCAGGTGAGGAGTGGCGAGTAGAGGCTGGCAAGGCACCCCTCGATGTTAGTGATATTGAGTTGGCCATGCCCACCCATCACATGACTATCTTGCCACGCCCACCCAGCTGATCATTTAGGCAGATCATATTAATAGTCCGTGGGATTTAAAATTATGAATTTAGTGGTCCCTGAGGTCCGAAATGTTGGTGAACCCTGGTTAAGACAGTCAGCAAAGTCCAAAATTTCTTTAAATGGCTTTCATAGCCCAAAACACAATTCTGAGTTCTTCTTAGGATGCTTTCTCTCAATCTGTCATTAACATCTATAGCAACAAATATTACATAAGACTCTGTTTCAGGCTTATCATACAGGACAAAAGTGCATTTTGATACCATCATGGATTATAGTGTGCAGCTTTATATCAACAATGCCTATACTGCATACTATTTAGCAAGACAGTAAAAATCCAAACAATATTATTACATTATACAAAATATGTGCAAAAACAAAAAATGACTTCTACATTTTCTTAGTTTAATCAAGTCAACAAATTCAAGGATTTGCAAACACTAATTTTTATTTCCTTTGGGATCATGTAATATTCATGACTCTAATCAATGTTTTGCAATTCAAGTCTGCAAAATCCCATGAATAACTATTATTGTGTTGTGGGTGCATGTGTGGATGTGCACACGTGTGTGAAGCTAGTGCCTACTTTCTTCTTATCTGTATTTTATTGAAATAAATGCCAAAATAAACCCAGTTCTCTCGCTAGAAACACTGATATAATTAGCTAGAAAAGGATTTATTTATGCCAGGGATGGTGAACTATGGTCTTTTTATGACTTGTGGACTTCCTAAATTACTAAATTCTGCAGCTGAACTTCAAAAGTCATAAGAGGACCTCTGATTTATCCCATAAAATGCATGGTCTGTGATGGTTCTGTTTTGTATTACTGAATGTAATACAATACATGCAATTTCTAAAGTTTCCTTTTCCTTCCTGATCTGAACTATTTTGGAAAATGATTTTTGTAAGTCAGCATAAGTCTTATTTTTTTGCTACATATGAGAAAAAAATATTGATTTTGCGTTAATTTAAAGGCTGTTTAAAATTGGAATTGCCTACACACACACACACACACACACACACACACACACACATATATATATATTTAGTGTCACAACCCCTGGTATGCCACAATTATGGGAGGAAGCTAACAGCTTCCATTCTCTGTCCATCGGCTCATCACAAGAGACCATCCAGACAGAAAGCCCAATATATTATTGTTGTAGTGTAATATATTATAATATGTATGTATGTATGTATGTATGTATGTATGTATGTATGTATGTATGTATGTATATATTGGGCTAAACCCCTTCTATCCTTACATGAAATACACACCTCCACCCAATCAGGACACACTTCCACCCAATCAGGACACAGCCAAGCTCTCACCCAATCAGTTCAAACCCCCACTGGCAGTTAAAAGGAAGAAACAGCCGAGATCTCACATTGCTCCTGGAAGCACCGAGCCTGAAGATGACGAATGAGACTTTGTCGAAACGTCACCAAGACATCTCCAATTTTACGTGGGAGAAAACCCGAATAACTAGAGACCTACATACTAACACCCACGAAAACCTCAGAAAACAAATATTGAACCTCTACGGGGAGGAAACCCACCATCTGACTAGGACCTATGAAAAACGTGAAGTCCAAAGAGCTTCCATTTTATGTGACCTCGCATTCCTACACAACTGCCGAGATCAAAACTTAATCCCCACACGCTTCCAATTGAAATTCCACTCCAACTCTGCAGCCAGCAAACGCATCCTGAAAAGAACAGAATTGGCCCTAATCAGAAATGAACTTCACATGAAAAGATTCCTCCTAGACTGAGTCAACAAAGATCTCCTCACCCTTCACCTCGAACTCAGCAACAAGATCCACCCCACACTTTGGGACAAATCGAAACAACTCGCCACCTGGAGAGCTGAAACAAAGACCACCCTCAAGACAGAAACACACATCAACAAACTCCGAAGACTAAAAAAACGCCAGAAACCAACCCCTCCCCCCACACAGCCACACATGAAACAAACAGTGCATAACATCTCAGATAGGATCCTCACCAAAGCCGAAACCAATGTCCTTTCAAAAGGATTCAACTTTGCAGTTGCCCCCAAACACATCCCCACTGAAACCATTATATGCGGAGTTGAAACTAGCCTGACCAAAATCAATCCTGATGACGCTAATAGAATCAGACTCGAAATCACCAACATCCTCTGCACCAGCAAGCCACCGAAAAGCAACTTACCCAAAGAAGAACAGACAGCACTACAGACAGCAACTGAAAGAAGACACCAGCATAATAATCCTACCAGCAGACAAGGGCAATGCCACGGTGGTTATGAACACTTCTGACTACCAAACCAAATTAACCAACCTACTCCAAGACTCCACATACAAACCCCTAAACATGGACCCCACCACCTACCTGGAAAAAACCACTAGATCCAAAATAAAAGCCTCCCCCATCAGCGAAGAGATCCAGCAAAGAATCATTCCCAGAGAGAAGTCATCCAGATGCCCCAAGCTCTATGGTCTCCCCAAGATACACAAAGAAGGAACTCCACTTAGACCCATAGTCAGCTCCATAGGCTCACCTCTATAAAATCTAGCCAAATTTCTCGCCAAACAACTACAGCCCTATGCAGATTCCATCACCTCACATGTAAAAAACTCTTTCCACTTCATAGAGATCATAAAGAAACAAAACTTACAGCGCAGTGACCTACTCGTGAGCTTTGATGTCGTATTACTCTTCACCCAAGTGCCAATCAAAGAAGCCTTGACAGCTATCCAAAACAAATATAACCCCCCCAAATGCATCCTTGATCTGACCAACCACTGCCTATCCAACACATACTTTATTTATAATGGACAAAAATACAAACAGATAGAAGGAGCACCCATGGGATCACCCCTCTCACCTGTCATTGCCAACCTCTACATGGAAAACTTTGAAACCCAAGCTCTAGAAAAATCTGATCACAAACCCAAACTCTGGCTCAGATATGTAGACAACACTTTCATAATCTGGCCACATGGGAAAGAACAATTGGACAACTTCCTTACACACCTCAACAGCCTACACCCCAAAATACAGTTCACCATGGAAACAGAAGTAAACAACCAACTTCCCTTCCTGGATGTCTTAGTCTACAGGAAATCTAATGGCTCCCTAGGACACACCATCTACCAGAAGAAAACACACACTAACCACTATCTGCACGCACTCTCACACCACCACCCAGCCCAGATCAACTCCGTAGCCAAGACACTCATCTCCAGAACAAAACGCTTAGCTGATGAACAACACCTAAAAACCGAACTACACACTCTCACTAACGTACGGACATCCAATGGATTCCAAAGAAATAAGATCACCAACCTAATCCAAAAAGAAACCCCCACTAAAATCCAGGACAGAGAACAAGAAAACGGAAAAGCCCTCCTCCCATACATAAAAGGCACCACAGACAGAATCAGCAAAATCCTCCGCAAGCACAACATCAAGACAGCATTCTGCACAAACTGAAAAATATCCACCATCCTAAGAAACCCCAAAGACAAAATTGAGTTAGAAAATCAAGGAGTATATGAAATCCCATGCACCACCTGCCTCACCGTATACATCGGACAAACCAACAGAAGAATAAGTGCACGCATTGAAGAACACAAAAACGCAATCAGAAAAGATGAACCAACTTCTTCCCTGGTCCAACACCTTAAAGCCACAGGACATAAAATTGATTTTAATAAGACTAGAACTATCGCCAAGGCTGAACATTTTAACAACAGAATAATCAGAGAAGCCATTGAGATAGAAAAACGCCCACACAGCATGAACAGGCGGGACGATACCTCCCGCCTGCCAGCCATTTGGAAGCCTGCCCTTATTGCTAAATGAGTCCCTAACATGATGAATGACACCAGGCCCACACTCACAAAAGCCACACAGGATATCACCACCAAACATCACATTTGTTATATTTATGCTGATAAATAAATAAAGGGAGACTAGTATAGATCTATTTCAAGCTATTTAGCTCTCATCAGCTAGCCACACCCTTGTTGGGAATCGAACCTGTGCTCTATTGCCTCTTAGGCAGATGTGTTAACCATTGAGCTACAGAGCTCGACTCCTTATCAGCCAGCCAGGGTTTGTTATAACAAATGTAACAAAAAGGCAACAGTAAAAAATATTGGGTTTCTGTCTGGATGGTCTCTTGTGACGAGCCGAAGACAGAGAGTGGAAGTGTGACCTTCCTCCCATATTTGGGCATACCAGGGGTTGTGACTCACTCGCCATCCTCAGGCTGGTGTTTTTGGCTTAAAGCATGGTCGGAGCTGCCGTCTTTCTATAAATCTTGATGCGGGGGTGTGGAGTGCTGGTTTTGTTTCAGTAAGTGGATTGATTGGCTGTGTGGTTGTATCAGTATTGGTAGATTGGTGCTGATTGGTGCTGGCTGTGTGTCCATTGTTGTTTCATGTTATAATGGCCTGGGTGATGGGTGGGGCTCATTTGTTATCTAGGCCTGGTTTCCAGATGTCTGGTAGACAGGAGATATTGTCACGTTTATTCATGTTGTGGGGGTGTTTCTCTATTTCAATAGCTTCCATAATTATTCTCTTGTTGAAGTGTTCGGTTTTGGAGAATTATAGCTTCCATGTGTAAGACTCATTCAAATACGCAGCAGAAGACTCAAATTCCCAAATGTCAAAATTTTATCTGAAATTGCAAACATCTCCTTGGTATCTGCAGAGCATCTTATGCCTCCTAATTTAATTATATGTATTTTTTTAAAAAAAATATTTTTAAATTTTGATTTCTAGGAGTGGAAATGGAGGCATCCAGCTGCTCTATGTCCTTTCCTGAGAATGCCTCTGGGCTGCACATGGACTCAAAAGTATTGAAAGAAAGGGGACTTAAATTGCCTTTTGCTTTCTAGCCAACTGACTGATCAACTGTCAATGAAAGACATAGAAAATGGACTCACCTTCTGCTTGGTGTACTTTGGAGATTGCAAAAGACAGGGCTCATAGTCCACATTTTGGAATGATTATTGAATTTATGTGCTTCTAGATGCTTCAGAATTTTGGTGTGAATGAACTTAAATGTCAGCATATGTTGCTGTTCCGCTCTTTCACATAGCCAGAGGAATAAGCGCTTTGTGTTTTATATATTCAGCTTGGCAACTGTGGTTCAGCAATAATTTCTACCTTATATTAAATTTCTTGGGCAAGTAACTTGTCTTTGGGGATAAAGCTACAATGACAGTATTTGGTATATAATGGTATATCCATTATATTTTTTGCAAATCTTGTAATATACCCATGACCGTAAAATGTAGTAACATTGTTTTCAATGGCTTGGAAGTGATTAAGATTCCTTCATGAGAAAACAGTTGAACCAATATTAATAAATAAAATTAATCAAATCAAATGTAACTGTAATAACTGCATGAAATAAACCTTGCATGCATAATTGTATGTTCCAACTGATGTACTCTTTATTATTTTCTTCTATATTGCATTTACTTATTCAACCATACTTCCACCAATCTCCAGATGCATTTGGAAAAACATCCACAATAACATGGCCAATCCCTAGCTCAATTAAATCTCAATAAATCAGCAGCCTAAGATTCAAAGAGAGATTGGGCATGCTCAGAATGTTAATTGACATAAGCTTTGTTTGGATGCTATTAAATCTAAGAACTGGATAAATTCCATGGCTTGTCAACGTCAGTCAAAATAACATTGCTTTCCTATAGACATGTGTGCATCCAGGATGAATATGTACAGAAAAGAATAGTCCTTAGCTTTCATGAAAACCAGGATTCTCCCATATCAGAATCCCAAATCACTTGGAAGCCATCATTCACATACTATTGAATGCCTAAAGAGAGTTCTATATAAACTGAAATCCAAAATTATATCAGTAGACATTTGCAATGCAATGGAAACTTCTTTCTCAGTATGGCTAATCCTGAGTACTCCAGAGCACATTTTGTGGCTGTGCAAAGATGCTACACTGCCAGACTAATTGCATCTCCTCGTTCCAGTGATGGAAATTATTTAATCAGTAAAAGATATTAGTTGGATATTTGTGTTTGATATATAGCTCAGTGACTCATTTCTTACATTGAGCTTTCAGTTTGACACATTAATTTGCCAAATTGCCTAAAATGATTTTATCAGAGATACAGTAAAAGTGAATTTTGAGCTAAGCATATTAAACGCCATTCAGCTGTGACATGTGCTATATGGATCTACTCAATCAACATGCCATATTGAATCAATTAAACCTGCCTTAAGTCGTGTTGCAATTCACACTAAGGTGAAAGCTTCATTAAACCCCGGAAACCCGTACAGATGGTCAAGAAGAATTGAAGAAAGTTGGTGAATGGTAACATCCTTTGAGAGAATTAAGCAAGATCCAAGCTGAACATGTAGAAGTTACCCCTGATTTTCCAACAAATATCGTACAAAGGTACTTAACTTTAGCTAACCCATTGCCATTCTTTCCTATTGTTCATAATGATCTCCAAATTGTAACAATTAACCAGGGGAGACTTAGTACATTTTTTTTATTTCAAAATAATTGTTAAATATGTGCAAAGCACGGAAGCATGTTTCAGTCTTATTTTTAAATATGTGCATATCACAAAACAGTTGCCAGAAGCAAATTAAACCCAGCGGGGAAAAATATTAATATCAGAGTAGAAAAACTAGTCTTGAGTGAAAAGAAACAGAAACTTTTGGCAAGAAAGGCATTGTGTGAATACAAGAGAGATGAAGTTGTTTTAAAGTACAGTAGTAGTTGTGATAGTTGTGGCCATGAAGGAGAAGTGGGGGGACAATACTTAGAAGTCTCTTTCAAACACCATTTGGTGTCAGCTTTTGGATGGCAGTTCCATGCAAGCATCTTAGTAGATATTAAACTTCCAATTCCCTATGTAACAAGGACCTGCCCTCTTCCAAGATACTGTACATTCCCACACAATGGTTTTATATTATCATTACATTCCCTCTCTCTCTCTCCCTCTCTCTCTCTTCCTCCCTTTCATTTTTTTTTTAAAAAATTCCATAATGGAAGGGGAAAATGTTAGATTAGAAAACTTCAATTAAGCCTTTAAAAAGACCATCTGCTGAATGCTGACTGGGGTTTCATGTAAACAAAATGCCTGCGCTGGTTACAAACAAATGATCTTATCTATTGTATTGTGTTACAAATTAAAATTAGATTAAGCCACCTACATGGTACCACTGCTGAATCTTAAATTTCTTATGGAAACTGAATGTTTGCTGCAAGTGTTCATTCGGCCTGATGAGAGCCTCATTATTTCTGTACCAGCAGTACACACTGGGTATAGCATAATCAAAGCCTGGGGGTACGTATTAATTATCCTTTTGAATAGTGATGAAATTTTAAAAAGATCTCCTTTAGGCTCACATCATCAGCAGATGAAACAAAGCTTTGCACAGCTTGTGAGCAGTGGCTCACATGTGTTTTTACATCTGTTCAGGATATTTCAATTTGAAGCGCAACAAGCCAAGGCTGGGATTAAAGGCTGGAATAAAAAAAGGGACAAGGAGTGAGAAAACTGCAGAAGCTAATAGTCCACGCCCTGGGCAGTCCAGGGGGAGAAAGTCTCTGGTTTTAAAATGAATATACCACTGTTGTTGTTGTTGATAATGATGATGATGTTGCCTCTTCCTCCTCCTCCTCTTCCTCCTCATTCTTCCAGGATTAATTCACCAGATATTTCTGATTCTTTTTGACTGGTGATACAAGATTTCCACTCCATACCACAAGGCAGAAAATCTAATCTTTCTAATTAGTTTTTATTTTCTCATGACCACTTCAGGGATTGACATTTTACGTGTTATATATTTTTTATTTTCATTTTTCATTTTCATACACTCACATGTATACACCATACAGTATTAAACAATAATTGCATCAATTCCTCTTGTCGACAATGCCCCAGAGAATAAAAGCCCAATATACTTCTTCCATTCTCCATACACCTCTTCCTTCCACCACCCTCCAACTTTCTATCTTCCCTCCATCATCCCCCTCTACACTACTTCCCCTCCCCTCTGCCACTCCTCTCTCCAAATCCGCTCCCCCCCTTCCTATTTGTATTTGTATTTGTATTTAAGTTTATTTATATGCCGCCCTTTTCCCTGGGGGGACTCAGGGCGGCTTACAACTTAAAAAGGGGGGGGGGAACAAACTTTTAACATATAGAACAATACATCATTAAAACACAACATTCATACCATTCGGGCGGGTTGCAATCTTTAGCCCCAGGCCGGACAGGATAGCCAGTTTTTAAGGGCTGTGCGGAAGGTCTGGAGGGTGGTGAGGGTACGAATCTCCACGGGGAGATCGTTCCATAGGGTCGGAGCTGCCACCGAGAAGGCTCTCCTCCGCGTGGTTGCCAGTCGACATTGACCGGCGGATGGAACTCGGAGGAGGCCTAATCGGTGAGATCTAATTGGTCGAATGGAGGTGATTGGCAGTAGGCGGTCTCTCAAGTACCCAGATCCACTACCATGAAGGGCTTTATGGGTGACGAGTAGCACCTTGAAGCGTACCCGGAGATCGACAGGTAGCCAGTGCAGCTCGCGGAGGATAGGTGTTATGTGGGTGAAGCGAGGTGCACCCACAATCGCTCGCGCGGCCACATTCTGGACTAGCTGAAGTCGCCGAATACTCTTCAAGGGCTGCCCCATGTAGAGCACATTGCAGTACTCTAGCCTAGAAGTCACAAGGGCACGAGTGACTGTTGTGAGAGCCTCTCAGTTCAGGTAGGGGCGCAACTGGTGCACCAGGCGGACCTGGGCAAATGCCCCCCTGGTCACAGCTGACAGATGGTGTTCGAAAGTCAGCTGTGGGTCCAGGAGGACTCCCAAGTTGCGGACCCTATCTGAGGGGCGTAGTGTTTGACCCCCCAGCCTGAGAGATGGAATGCTTGCTGAATTAGTGGGAGGGAAACACAACAGCCACTCGGTCTTATCCGGGTTGAGCACGAGTTTGTTAGCCCTCATCCAGTCCCTAACAGCTTCAAGGCCCTGGTTCATCACGTCCACCGCTTCATTGAGTTGGCACGGGGCGGACAAATACAACTGAGTATCGTCCGCATACTGATGGTATTTTATCCCGTGCTGCCGAATGATCTCGCCCAGCGGTTTCATGTAGATGTTGAAAAGTAGGGGGGACAGGACCAAACCCTGCGGCACCCCATATGTTAGGGGCCTAGGGGTCGATCTCTGCCCTCCAACTAACACCGACTGCGACCTGTCCGAGAGGTAAGAGGAGAACCACCGCAAAACAGTGCCTCCCACCCTCACCTCCCGTAGTCGTCGCAGAAGGATACCATGGTCGATGGTATCGAAAGCCGCTGAGAGGTCAAGGAGAACCAGGATGGAGGCGTGGCCTCCATCCCTGGCTCTCCAGAGGTCATCGGTCAATGCGACCAAAGCGGTTTCTGTGCTGTAACCAGGCCTGAAGCCGGACTGGAGTGGATCAAGATAACTAGCTTCCTCCAAGGACCGCTGGAGCTGAAAGGCCACCACCTTCTCAACAACCTTCCCCACAAAGGGGAGGTTGGAGACTGGACGATAATTGTTAAGTACGGCTGGATCCAAGGATGGTTTCTTCAGGAGGGGTCTCACCACCGCTGCTTTAAGTGCGGGGGGAAAGACCGCCTCCCAAAGGGAGGTGGTAACAACTGCCTGGATCCAGCCCCGTGTCACCTCCCTGCTGTTAGCAACTAGCCAGGAGGGGCACGGGTCCAGTACACATGTGGAGGCACTCACAGCTCTCATGGCCTTGTCCACATCCTCAGGGGCAACATCCTGAAACTCAACCCAGTGATGGTCTACCAGATTATCCCCTTGTGCCTCAGCTGGATCTGCAAAATCGGAGTCCAAGTCCGACCGAAACCGAGCAACTTTGTCCGCTAAGAATTGGACGTAATCCTCAGCCCTACCCTGCAGGGGGTCCCCCGTATCCCTCCTATTTAGGAGGGAGCGGGTTATCCTGAACCTTTTCACCTTCCCCCCCACCCTCTCTCCCATCCCTCTCTACCCATCCTTCTTCTTTCCTACTCCTCCTCCCCTTGGTGTATTTCCAGTATATGTTGATGTACTTGGCTTATCCTATTTCTAAAGAAAAATTAAAGAAAAACAGTATACATGTGAAGTCACATTGCATTGAGATCTAACACATTGTGTCTAACCTAATATGTGTCCCTCCCTCCCCCCCTCTCCCCAGACCCCCCACCTCCTTCCCCTCGACTTCCCAGAACTTGTACACAGTATAGATTTTTAACAAACACAGTCTAAAATCTATTGAGAAAAAAGAAATAAAAATAAATAATAACATCTCTACATTGATCTTAGCTTCTTCTTGCTAAGCTAACTTTAAACAATTTCAATCATTCCTGACTTTAAGCATAGGCTAACTGGAATTTCTTAGTCCCATATTTATTTTGTATATAGTCAATCCATTTTTTCCAGTCTCGTTTATATCCCTCATTTGAGTGATCTTTAAGATATGCTGATATTTTAGCCATCTCGGCTAAATTTGTAACTTTCAATGTCCATTCTTGAGTTGTAGGCAGGTCTTCCTTCTTCCAATATTGCACCACCAACAGTCTTGCTGCCGTTATTAAGTGCAGGATCAAATTAGTCTCTACCACTGTAAAGTCAGTACTTATACCTAGCAAAAATAACTGAGGAGTAAACTTTATCCTTCTTTTAAAGATATTTTGCATAATCCACCACATTTTTATCCAAAATGCCTTAACCTTTTGGCAAGTCCACCATATATGGAAATAGGTAGCATCGAGAGAACCACATCTCCAACATTTGGGTTGTAAATTTGGATACATAAAAGCCAGCTTTTTAGGATCTAAATGCCATCTATAGAACATCTTGTAAAAATTTTCTCTCAGGTTTTGAGCTTGTGTAAATTTCAAATTTCTTACCCAATTTTTTTCCCATGTATCCAACATTATTGGTTCTTCAATATTTTGAGCCCACTTTACCATACAATCTTTAACTAACTCTGTTTCCGAATCTATCTGTATTAATACATTATATATCCTCTTTATATGCATTAAACTTTGATCTCTTATTTGTTTAAATAAGTTGTCCTCAATTTGGACAAAACCAATTTTTTTATCTATTTTCCACCTGGCCTGTAATTGCCCATACTGGAACCATGTTTGAACTGCCCTCTCCTCTTTTAATACCTCTAAGGATTTTAATTGTAGTCCCCCTCCTTCCAAAATAAGAAGCTGTCTATAAGTAATTCTATCCTGTTTTTGTGCTATATTTATATTTTCAATTGCATGTCTAGGAATTGCCCACATAGGTATCTTACCATTTAATTTATGTTGATATTTTTTCCAAACCGCAGTAAAGCATTTTTTAAAATATGACTTTTAAAGTTTTTGTCCAGTTTTTTGTTAAATAACAAGTAAGCATGCCAACCATATACCAGATCATATCCCTCAAGGTTCAGTATCCTATCATTAGTTAAATTGATCCAGTCACTAATTACGGACAACACCACTGCATCATAATATAGTTTTAAATTGGGTAGTTTCAAGCCTCCCCTCTCACGTGTATCTTGCATTATTTTCAGCTTTACTCTTGGCTTCTTTCCTGCCCATACAAATTTATTGATTCTGCCATTCTAAAAGATTCACATCTTTTTAAAGTATAGGTAACATTTGGAAAAGAAATAAAAATTTTGGTAAGATATTCATTTTCACTGCGCGATTCTTCCCAGCAAAGATAAGTGTAACTTCTCCCATTTTTTCATCTCTATCTGTATATTATGCCAGAGTGGTTCATAATTATACTTGTATAGTTTCCCATTTGAGATTGAAATATTAACTCCAAGATATTTAACCTTTTTGACTACCTCACATCCTAACATTCCTCCTAATTCCTCCTTTTGTTTAGTGTTCATATTTATGGCTAATATTTTCGTTTTCCCTAAGTTTATTTTAAAACCTGACACTTGACCATATTGATTAATCATATTCATTAAAACCATACTGGATTCCTGCGGATGTTCCAATATTATGACCAAATCATCTGCAAAGGCCCACACTCTGTATTCTTGCTGCCTGACCTTAATTCCTTTTAGGCCCTCCAAGCCCCGTATTTTATTCAATAATACTTCCAAAGTTATAATAAACAATAGTGGGGACAAAGGACAGCCCTGTCTTGTACCCTTTCCAATTTGAAAGGATTCTGTTAAACTTCCATTGACTATAATTTGAGCTGTTTGCTGTTGATATATTGCTTTAATTGACTGTAGAAAACTATCTCCTATCTTCATTTTTTGCAATATCTTCAGCAAAAATTGCCAATTAACTCGATCAAAGGCTTTCTCAGCAACCAGAAATATGAACGCAGCAGGGATTTGATTGTTCTTTCCCAAGTACTCTAATGCATTAATAATTAATCTAACATTACTTTTCATCTGTCTCCCTTGTATAAAACCTGTTTAATCAGCGTGTATCAATTGTTGGATAACCAGCATTAACCTATTTGCTAGTATTTTAGTAAAAAATTTGTAGTCTACATTAAGTAATGAAATAGGTCTGTAGTTTTTTGGTTGAGTAGTATCTTGATCTTCTTTGGGTATCAAAGATATAAAAGCTGTCTTCCATGAAGGAGGTACCTTACCTTCCATTTGAATCTTATTAAATAATTCTCTAAGAGGTTCTACCATTTCCAACTGTAAGTTTTTATAGTAAGCTGCTGTCAAGCCATCTGTGCCTGGTGCCTTCCCTGACTTCAACTGCTTAATTACCTGTAAAATTTTCCCCGAAGTTATTGGTTGATTCAGTTTTTGCCTGTGCTCTTCTTTAACTAAGGGTATTTTTTCTTTATCTAAGTATTTGTCTATATCTAAACCATTAATTTTATCCCCCTTGTACAACTCTGTAAAAAATTCCCGAAATGCCTTTTGAATCTCATCCTCCTTCCCTTTGTAGGTCAATTTAGATATATTTCAAATTTTCTTTTTTTCCCTAATCTGATAAACTAACCACCTGCCAGGTTTATTTGCATTACAGAAAGTATTGTGTTTTGCGTATAACAAACTGGTAGCTACCTGGTCAGAGATCAACATATCAAATTGGGATTTTAATATAGTAATTGCTTCCTTGACCTTTGTATCGCCTGGATTCATTGTTAACTCCAGCTCTTTCCTCTTAATTTCCTCCTCCAACTCTGTTCGTTTTACCCCTTGTTTATGTCTATGTGATTTATTTATATTTATCAATATTCCTCTCATATACACTTTGCTTGCATCCCATACAAATTCCATAGGTGTATCCTTATTCATGTTAAAAACAAAGTATTCAGTTAGCAATTTTTTACAATCATTGATATACTTTTCATATCTAAATAAATTTTCATTCAATCTCCAAAACCTTCTTGCCTGTACCACCCCTCCCAATTCCATCCAAACTGGGTTATGATCTGAAAGGACCCTAGCCGCAATCTTTGTCTTCTTCACCCTAGAAAGCAAATCATTAGTAGTTAATATGAAGTCAATCCTAGAGAAGGATTGATGCCTATCAGAAAAAAAGGTAAAATCATATTCCTCTGCATTTCTTTCTCACCAGATATCTCTCAGTTCAAAGTCGTCCATCATATCAAGAAAGGATTTGGGTAGCTTTGCTCGCATCTTGATTTTTGGACGAGAAATCTTCTTGTCTCTCTTGGTATCTATAACGCCATTCCAGTCACCCAGTAGTATACAAGACCTATAATCCCACTGTACTAATTTAGCATGAAGATTTCTATAGAATCCATCTTGCTGTTGATTAGGAGCATAAATTCCCAGAAGCAATGTCTTTTTCCCTTCTAGAATTAGATCTAACGCGATATATCTTCTATCGGGATCTGCTTCAATTAATTCAGCTTTCATATCTTTTCTTAGGTATACAACTATACCATTTTTCTTTTCCATAGCAGAAGTTACAGAATGTTGACCAAGTTTTGGGTTGATCAGATATTTTTGATCAGTTGATTTAATATGAGTTTCTTGCAAACAAATTATGTCGTTCTTAAACTGTTTAAGAGTGAAATATTTTCCTTCTCTTCTGTGGAGAATTCAGTCCATTGACATTCCATGTTAAAATCTTAGTTGTCATCTTTGGTTACCTGAAGCTTTTTTAGAGCCTCCTGCATGGCCTGCTTAACCTTTGGCCTAGCTCTTCCCACGGCTTTTGGACTTGTTACTATAACTCCTTGATCGATGGCCGGTGATTGTTGAGGTTGTTGCCTTTTAGCTTGTTTTTCCATTCGTCTAGTAGTCATACAACTAGGTCTTTGTTCCATGACACCTTGCAGTTCTAGAGGGGAGATATGGTCCATCTTATCTGGTAGTTGTATGGTTTGCTGTCTGTCTTGTCCTTCTTGTGGTCTTTCTTCAGGTCCAGATGGTGCATGGTGTCCCGCCTTCAAAATATTGTAATAAAAATCTTGTGCTTTCCATACTGAGTTGAGACAATATCTTTGCCTATCAAATGTAAATATAATACCAAATGGTGTGTCCCATCTATACTGTATCTGACGGTTTCTGAGTTCTTTCACTAAAAAGCATGGCTCTTAGCATTTGAGGTGGTATCTCTTTCAAAACAGTCAAATCCTGACCCCCAATTCGGAGCTTAGTGTTATAAGACTCTTGTAATATCATGTTTCTTAGCTCTCTTGTAGTGAAGTATATAACTATATCTCGAGGAAGCTGCTTCTGCTTTGCCACCCAAGAATTAATGTGATAGACTTTATCGATTTGCCAGTCAAACGTAGACCCCGGCCTTCCCACCAGAAATCAAAAGCTTCTGAAAGAATCTGTTTCAGGTTCTCCTGTTTATCCTCACGCAGCCCCCTTACTCTTAATACCAGCTCCATTTGTCTGTACTGTATCATAATAATTTCTTTTTCAGCATTTTCAACTTTTTGTTCCACTACCTCTGTTTTCGATGTCAAGTTGGTATTAGCTGCGTTAAGATCCTCTAGACTATCTTCAATTCCAGAAACATGTTCTGTCAGCATAGTTACAAGCCCCAGCATATCATCTTTAATTTTAGCAACCCTGGTGAAGATGGACCTTGCGGGTCAAGTGGGCTTGTTGTTGACGTACCTGCCTCCCAACAGCATGACAACAGCCCTCCCCTTGCTCCTCGAGTCAGTAGCCGAGCTGGCAGTTGAGTTCCCCAGACTTATGATACTGGGGGACTTCAATTTGCCTTCGCTCGGCGAACACTCTGATGGAGCACAGGAGTTCATGGCTTCCATGACAGCCATGGGCTTGACCCAAGTAATCCAGGGTCCGACTCATTCAGCGGGTCACACACTCAACCTCGTATTTCTCTCGGAGCAGTGGAGTTGTGATCTTGGTTTGAGGGGTAGTGAGATCTTGCCCCTGTTATGGTCAGACCACTTCCTACTGAGGCTTGACTTTCGGAGACCAATCCCCCGCTGTAAGGAGGAGGAACCGATTAGGTGGTTCCACCCCAGGCATCTTATGGATCCTCAGGGTTTCCAGACGGCGCTTGGCGTTATGCCTGATACTCTCGCCCGCAGTCCAGTGGAGACCTTAGTTGCTACTTGGAACTTGGTAGCGTCTGAGGCTCTCCACCGGATTGCGCCTTTACGGCCGATCCATGGCAGTGGATCCAGGAGGGCCCCTTGGTTTACCGAGGGCCTCCGGGAGATGAAGCACCAAAAGAGATGCCTAGAGTGCCACTGGAGGGCCAGTAAATCCGAGTCAGACTGAGCACTTTTGAAAACCTGCATCGGAGCATATCTATCGGCAATACGGACAGCTAAGAACAACCACATTGCCGCTCTGATAGCGTCTGCTGAGTCACGCCCTGCCGCCTTGTTTAGGGTGACCCGCTCCCTCCTAAATACGAGGGTTGCGGATAACCCCTTACAAGGTAGAGCAGAGGAATATGTCCAGTTTCTCGCGGACAAAGTTGCTCGGCTTTGGATGGACCTGGACTCCAATTGCGCAGAGCCAGCCGGGGTACTGGGGGAAGGTCTTGAATGACATATCTGGCCTGACTTTCAATCTGTTGCTCCTGATGAAGTGGACAAGGCCATGGGAGCAGTGAGTGCTGCCACATGTGTACTGGACCCATGCCCCTCCTGGCTGGTCGCGAACAGCAAGGAGGTGACACGGAGCTGGATCCAGGCGATGGTGAATGCTTCTCTTCGGGAGGGCTTCTTCCCACCGGCATTGAAGATAGCGGTGGTGAGACCTCTCCTGAAGAAGCCATCGCTGGACCCAGCTAGTTTGAACAACTACCGTCCAGTCTCCAACCTCCCCTTCATTGGGAAGGTTGTTGAGAAAGTGGTAGCCTCTCAACTCCGACAGTCCTTGGATGAAGCCGATTATCTGGACGCCTTTCAGTCTGGATTCAGGCCTGGCTACAGCATGGAAACCGCTTTGGTCGCACTGACCGATGATCTCTGGAGAGCCAGGGATGAAGGTCATTCCTCCATCCTAGTGCTCCTTGATCTCTCAGCGGCCTTCGATACCATCGACCATGGTATCCTTCTGCAACGGTTACGAGAGGTGGGAGTGGGCAGCACCGTTTTTCGGTGGTTCTCCTCCTACCTCTCGGACAGGTCACAGTCGGTGTTAGTTGGGGGGAGAGGTCGACCCCTAGGCCCCTGAAATATGGGGTCCTTCAGGGTTCAGTCCTATACCCCCTTCTGTTTAATATCTACATGAAGCCACTGGGTCATTCGACGGCACGGGATAAAATACCATCAATACGTGGACAATACTCAGCTGTATCTGTCCGTCCTGTGCCAACTCAGTGAAGCGGTTGACATGATGTGCCAGTGCCTGGAGGTTGTCAGGGTCTGGATGGGGGTTAACAAGCTTCTTCTCAATCCAGACAAGACCGAGTGGCTGTTGTGTTTCCCTCCCAAGAATTTGGCCAGTATTCCATCACTCAGGCTGGGGGGTGAAAATTTATGCCCCTCAGACAGGGCTCGCAACTTGGGAGTCCTCCTGGACCCACAGCTGACGTTAGAACATCATCTGTCGGCTGTGACCAGGGGGGCATTTGCCCAGGTTCGCCTGGTGCACCAGTTGCATTCCTACCTGAAACGGGAGGCACTCGCAACAGTCACTCACGCCCTCGTGACGTCAAGACTGGACTACTGCAATGGGCTCTACATGGGGCAGCCCTTGAAGAGCATTCGGAGACTTCAACTCGTCCAGAATGCAGCCGCGCAAGCTATTGTGGGTGCACCTCGGTACACCCACGTTACACCTATCCTCCGTGAGCTGCACTGGCTATGGATCGGTCTCCGGATACACTTCAAAGTGCTAGTCATAACTTATAAAGCCCTTCATGGTATTGGACCTGGGTACTTGAGAGACCGCCTGCTGCCAATTACCTCCCAAAGACCCATTAGATCACACAGGGTCAGCCTCCTCCGGGTTCCGTCCACCAGCCAATGCCACCTGGCTACTACCCGGGGGAGGGCCTTCTCTGTGGCAGCTCCGGCCCTTTGGAATGAACTCCCCGCGGAGATTCGGACCCTCACCTCTCTCCAGGCCTTCCGGAAAGCCGTCAAAACCTGGCTGTGCCGGCAGGCCTGGGGTTGATGAGTTCCCCTCCCCTCTCGACTTGTATGGTTGTATGATTCTTGTTTATTTTAATCACGTGTATTGTGTTTTATGTTCCCTTTTTCCCCCTTTGAGTTGTTCGCTGCCCTGAGTCCCTCCCGGAGAAGGGCAGCATACAAATAAACTAAATCTGAATCTGAATCTGAATTTTATCATACAAGTCCTGCTTAAGTTCTTTTATCTCCTCTTTTATCTCCTCTTTAAAGTCTTTAAGTTTATCTTCGACTTTAATGGTCAATTCTTTCATTAGAAAGTCTCCAGTAGGGGGCATAGAGGGTGAAGGCTGTGACTTTGTACCGGGTATTGGCGATGTGCTTCTGGGGGCTGGAGGGGGTTTATTAGGATTTAGTTTTGAGGCCATTCCAAGTTTATCTTCAAGCAATTAATCAAACTCCACTGGCCTGCTATGCAGCTATGGGAAGAGGTATTAAATCACCCCTTTATTAACTCCATAGGACTTTGCAAAAGGTTTCAGAAAAAAAGCATTGTAACGAAACAGCTCAGCACATTCATCGCCATTTTAAGCGTCTCTGTATTAGAAATATATACTAGCAAGATTGATAGAAGAGAGTCTTGTTAAAGTGAAACTAATTTGTAAAAATCTGCTGGCCGGTTATGAGGCAGGGTGAGTCACTCCCTTCCTTTGAGGTTTTATAGCCGTTCTTTATAAGAAGATTAAGAAGGTAAGCATTGTTACGGAGAATTCATCGTCGCCATTTTAAAAGCTTTTTTAAATAGCCAAATTAACAAAGGAAGGTCTTGTAAAAATGAAGCTAGGATTTAAATTAACAAATAAGGTTCTCTCATACAAGCTCTGCTTGTATTAAAATCAATTAGTTTAAATGTTGTGCTAAGTGGGAGGATTCTTACTTTGTGCTGTAAAAAGCAGGTGGAGATTCCGGCACGGAGACGGTTCTGCCTTTGGCTGGCCCCCCTCTCTTCACAGACATAAAAGCTGCAAAGATCAAAAGGGCACTTTGCCCAGCTGGACCTCTCTCCTTCCCTTCTTGCCTGAAGGATAAGGTACCTGTCAGATGTCTGATAGATGATCATCTAATCAGATAACATGACCAGGAACTCGGGAGCAGCTCTGTTAAGCTGCTTCCATCAGCAAGTCCTGCCCAGGAAGCCCAGGGATTGACATTTTAGTCAGGCATGGATTCACAAGAAACTAATTCACATTGATTTTGTTAAAACATGTTTGGGGTATGAGAGGACTTTTTCTCTAGAATGTGAAGATAGCATGGGATGAGGGTGCAATGCATACTTATGGAATTTTTTAAATTTTGGCTTAATTGATGATGCAATGTATCTAGTCTCCACCACATTTCAGAGAATAGAGCTTATAGTAGACTTACATAAAAATGCAGTAAGAATGTCAATATAAATTTTCTAACCTAGTTCCAAACAGGCTAACACAAATATTTGATGTAACTGTTACCATTTCAATTGAAAAAACTCACTATTGAATCACAGGATAGCTTCACATTAATTTCATTTTAAAAAAAATTATTATTATATTCATGAAGCCAGAAGCTGCAGTTTGTTTAGGCCATGGATTTATAGAATATTCTAGATGTTCTGTTGTTCCAGTTATTTCTCATACCTGTCTTGTTTTGTTCCAAATAGCATAGCAGACAACTGAGTCTCATCCAGACAACTGAGTCTCATATTTATTTTTCTTTGCTTTTGTTTAAAATATGAATGCTATCTAGTGGAATGAAAGGTACTGAAACAACAATGGGAGCATAAAATTGAATGGTTTCATCCTCTAAAGCAAATTTTAGTGTTATTGTCTAATCAACAGTCCAGTAATTATTTGGGTCTTGTTTTTATTAAGATACTTCCATCAACCTGGATTATTACAAACTAGGCGTGAGGTAAAGTTCAACAGATTTATTAACGGTTTAAACGGTACAACAGAACTTCAGGACTCGGACAGCGCTCGCTCGCCTGACAGCTCTTTATATACTAGAGCTGTCAGGCGGCTGACCAATAGGCGGCGAGCGATTCTCCCGCCAGCCAGAGGGTGCGCTGGGGCCAATCAGGATCTTGCGGCTCTGGCCCCTCTCTCTGGCTGGAACTGGAGGACGTAACAACCCTTCCCCCCCAGATTGCGCATGCATAATCTTTCAAGTACGCAGGCTTCCTGCGCAGGCGCTGGAATCTTCGCAGAGAGGGAGTGTCCGTCGAAGGAAGAGGAGTCCGAAGGAAAGTTTACAGGTAGGCAGCCAGTTGGAGCTGGCAAGAACGGGGGTGGAGGCGTGCGGCGGTTCGGACGGCTGGAGTTGGAGGAGCCACGACAGGGCGTGGCTGGGCAGGTCTGGCAGCCGCTGAGCAAGCAGGCCCCGGCTGCAGTTGTATCGGAACGTTGGTCGCGGCTGGAGATGCGGGAGCCACAGCTGTCGGTGGCTGGGTAGGATCTGTGGCTGCTGGGTAGGCAGACCCCGGCCGCGAAGGTTGCTCGGGCCTGGCGGTGGATGTCTGCGGCCTCTCCGTGGCCCGGTGCCGAAGCTGATTCAAATAGCGCCGCCATAATCTTCCGTCGGCCAGCATAACCCTATAAGAGCAGGGCCCTGTTAATTCTGTAATAACCCCAGGCAGCCATTTCGGGTGCTCCGCAAAGTTTTGGGTGAATACCCCCTCACCCACCAGAAATGCCATAGGTGGGTCAGGTGTGGGGGGGTGGGAGGTGGGGGAGAAGGAAGGGTGCATCCTGTCGAGGGTAGTCCTTAGGCGTCAGCCCATAAGTACCTCTGCGGGGCTTTTCCCCGTGGACTGGCAGGGGGTAGTGTGCTGGGCGAGCAGGTAGGTGCGGAGCCTAAGGGGCCAAGGCAGGTGGCGAAGGTGGGCAAGGCCCTCTTTGGCTGACCGTACAGTGCGTTCAGCCAAACCATTTGCAGCCGGGTGGTATGGGGCAGTGGGGGCATGCCTGATGCCCAGGGATGCCAAGAAGGAAAGGAAGGGAGCGGATTGAAATTGGGGCCCATTGTCGGAGACAATGAGGTCAGGTATTCCATGGGTTGTAAAGAGGTGTTGCAGGATGTTAATAATTGTGGCCACGGTAGTGGATGCCATGGGGAAAACGTCCACCCATTTGGACATGGCATCCACTACGAGGAAGAAAGATTGGCCGTCCAGGGGGCTGAAAAAGTCTATATGTAGGCGGCTCCATGGGGAGGAAGGGGCCTCCCAGGAGCGGCCCGGGGCAGCAGCAGGTGCCGGATGGACGGCCTGACAGGGGGAACACCGCTGGACCCAGGCTGTGATGTCCGCGTCCATGGAAGGCCACCAGGCATAACTGCGGCTGAGGGCCTTCATCTGCACTATGCCTGGGTGGCCTTCGTGGAGGCGATCAAGGACTTGCTGGAAGAGGGCAGCGGGTACGACAACCTGGGAGCCCCAGAGTAGGCAGTCTTGGGAGACTGACAGTTCGTCACGGCAGCAGTAAAACGGAAGGAACTCGCCTGAGCGAGTCTCCTCCGTCCAGCCCCGCTGAACTGCGTCTATGACCCTCTGGAGGAGGGGGTCGAGACGGGAGGCATGCGATATGTCGGTGGCCGAGAGAGGACAATTTAGGTCATCGGTCAGGGCCGAGACGGAGGGAGCCGGATCAGAAACCTGAAGGGGCAAGGGGCAGCGGCTGAGGGCGTCCGCATGGCCGATCTGTTTTCCCGGGCAGTAGAGGAGAGTATAGGAGTAGGCGGAGAGGAACTCCAACCAGCGGTCCATGCGGGGAGACAGGATGGGAGGGGTGGGTCGGTTGCCTGAAAGAATGCCCAAGAGGGGCTTGTGATCGGTTAGAAGGGTGAAGGGGTGGCCGTAAAGGTAGGGGTGGAATTGCTTTACTCCCGCAACAGCCGCAAGGGCCTCCTTGTCCAACTGGCTGTAATTCCGCTCAGGTTTGGACAAGGTGCGGGAGTAGAAAGCAATGGGGGCCTCAGAGCCATCGGGGTAGGAGTGGCTGAGGACAGCCCCCACCATGAAGGGGGAAGCGTTGCATGCTAGAAGTAGGGGGAGCTGCTCGTCATACTGGACGAGCACAGGGGCCATAGTTAGGAGAGTTTTGACAGCCGCGAGCGCATGCGCTTCATGGTCTGTCCAGATCCAAGGGGTGGAGGCATCGAGGAGGTGATGCAAAGGCTCCGCAACGGAGGCCTTATGCAGAATGAAGGAGGAATAAAAGTTTAGGAGCCCCAGGAAAGCCTGGAGCTCAACCTTGGACATGGGAGTGGGGGCGGAGGCGATGGCCTCTATTTTGGAAGGGGTGGGGTGGATTCCGTGGGAATCCACAAGAAACCCCAGGAACTCTACGGATGGCACGCCGAGCTTGCACTTGGAGCGCTTCAAGTGCAACCCGGCGGCACAAAATCGAGAGAGGACAGCCCTGAGTGTTTTGACGAGTCCTGATTGGTCGGGGGCGGCAATCAGGACATCGTCAAAGTAGGGTACGACCCCCAGGATGCCATGGAGCACGCGCTCCATCAGCCCTTGGAAAATCCTGGGAGCCACACTGACCCCGAACTGTAGCCGGCGGCACCGAAAGGCGCCACAGTGAGTCACTATAGTTTGCGCCGTGGCGGAGGCCTCATCCACTGGCAGCTGTTGGTATGCTTGGGCCAGGTCCAGCTTGGCAAAGATCTGGCCCTGGCCCAAGGAGTGCAGGACATACTGCACAACGGGGACAGGGTAAGAGTGCGCCTGCAAGACCTTGTTCAAAGTGGCCTTGTAATCGGCGCAGAGCCTCAGGGAGCCATGGTCGACAGGTTCCAGGATGCCTTGAGAGACAGGTTTGTCAATCTCGGCATCCATGCGAGCCCGGAGGGCAAAAGGAACCAGTTGGGCCTTTAAGCGGATGGGCGCCACCTTGGGGTCTAGGTTGAGGGAGATTGGGGAGCCAGTATAGCACCCCAGGGTATCGGAAAAAACATCAGAGAACTCCGACATGAGGGAATCCAGGGAGGAGGTAAGGCGGAGAGAATTTATCCCGGCTATGGTAAGACCAAAGGCCCGAAACCAGTCCAGCCCTAGGAGGGATGCTAGGGGCGGCTGGACAACAACCAGAGGAAGGGAGCCCATGAATTTTCAGAAGGAGACAGGGAAATGGCCACAACCCAGGATGGGGGTGGACTTTCCCTGATAGTCGCGGAGAAGGCAGTCAGCAGGGGCCAGCTGGCTGGCCTTGAGGGTCAGTATAAGTGACCTCAGGGTGGCCCAGGACATAATGGTGCGGGTGGAGCCCGTGTCCAACTCCATCTTGCAGGGGCGGCCTGCGAGTAAGATGCGGAGATGCATCTTACCCTGGCCACCATAGGAGGAAACGGCTGCTGAATCGGTCTGCCAATCGGGCAGGGAAGGCTCAGGAGCGGAGACAGCATAGCAGCTCATGCGGCTGGATGAAGAGGGCCCGGAAAACTGGCATCGGCTAGCAGCAGGCGGAGGAGGAGGAGGAGGAGGAGGAGGAGGAGGTGGGGGCCTCGGGTTTCGAGCGTCCCCTGAAACAGATCAGCAGACATTTGAGATGTGGCCCTTCTTGCCACAGCAGCGGCAGACGGCCATGTGGAACTGGCAGGAAGCCCTGGGATGGCGGCCGCCGCAACTGAGGCACATGCCGCCATCTTGAGGAGGCTGAGAATGCAGGCGGTCGACTGAGGACGAGGCGTCAGCACACGGGTCGAGAGCCAACATCTGGCTGTGGACAGCGGAGTTAGGGAGCGCCGGCATTGCAGATGGCAGGAAACGGCGGACTTCAGGGGTGGACTGCCCGGCCATCTCGTAAGCCCAGGCCTCGTCCACAGCTATCTTCATGGATAGCTCCCTGTGTGCCAGGATCTTTCTGTGCAGATTGATGTCGAGGAGCTCGTGAATGAATTGTTCGAGGAGGGCGTCCTCTAAATCTGCAAACTCACAATTCATGGCAGCAGCACGAAGTTCGGCGACGTACTGTGCTATGGATTGGCCCTGCCTCTGAATGCAACACCGGAAATATTGCCGGCAGGTACACTTGGAGGGCGAAGGCTCATAGTGTATCTTGAGCCGCTCCATTAAAACATCCAGAGGTAAAGAGTGTACCGGGGCTGGTGCAGCTAAGGCCCGGGTGGTGGCGAACATTTCAGGCCTGCAATAATGGAGGAAAGTACCTCAACGCCTCCCCTCAGGGAGCTCAGAGAGGTCGTGGGCCATGAGGAAAACCTCGAACCATTCTAAAAATGTGTCCCATGATTCAGCCTCCAGCCTCAAAGCGGCAAATACCGACGATGGAGCCAGCTGTCAGGCGGCTGACCAATAGGCGGCCAGCGATTCTCCCGCCAGCCAGAGGGTGTGCCGGGGCCAATCAGGATCTTGCAGCTCTGGCCCCTCCCTCTGGCTGGAATGGGAGGACATAACATCGATCATCAGCAACTCCTTCTTTCCAGTTATTTAAACATGGGATATTTTAACTGAGTATATTGCCTACAACAGTGATGGCTAACCTTTTTCAGTTGGAGTGCCCAAAGAGTGCATGTCCGAACCCCCAAAATGTAATCTGCGCACCCCCCACATGCCCCTGCCCTTGTGTGTGTGACCCCCCACATGCACCCTACCCCCTGTGCATGCGCACACAACCCCCTGTACACACACAAACACACACACACCATGCATGCACATGCAATCCCCCATGAAAGCGTCCCCCCCACATGCATGACAGATATCCAAAGACCAGCTGGCTGGCGCATGCACAGCGGAGATGTACTGTGGCGATAGCTCACGTGTCATCAGAGAGGTTGCTGCATGCCTTAGGTTCACCATCACAGGCCTTTAAGCATCAACTAATTTTTTCTGGAATATTAAAAGATAATCGTAGTGGAGTACAAAGAGCAATTGCAGTGTACTGGTCATTAACTTAATATTTCTAAGCAAGACAGTAAATATTCTGGAGCTTGGCAATCAACTGGTAGAAAAGTAATTCTAGAAATGTGTTTTAGCTTTGAACTAGCCACATGATAAAAGCTGGTCATCTTGGGTTGCAGTTCACTTTTAATTATGCTATAGAGCTCAGTGTGAGACAACATACATAACTCTTCATTCACAACAACTCCACAGTATTTTCAATCCATCAATGACAAAGCCACCCCTGACTGTGTTGGAGATAGTGCCCAGCTATTTCACCAAGTAGCGATTCAATATAGAATAGAATAACAGAGTTGGAAGGGATCTTGGAAGTCTTCTAGGCTTAGGCAGGAAACCCTACACCAATATAATGCTACTTAACTCCCATTTTGGAAGACAGTACGTAAAAAGAAAAAAGAAACACAACAGGAAACCCCAAAACATCTAATGAGGGTAAGGAATAGTGTGAGACAGTAACAACACAAAGGCCTCCTGTATATTGATTCTAGCTTCCTGAATACATCAGAAATAGATAGCAATAGTGCTTACACTTATCTACTGCTTCATAGTGCTTTGCAGCACTTTCTGGGCAGTTTACAGAGTCGGTATATTGCCCCCAACAATCTGGGTCCTCATTTTACTGACCTCAGAAAGATGGAAGGTTGAGTCAACCTTGACATGGTCAGGATTGAACTCAGGCTGTGGGTAAACTTAGTCTGCAATAATGCATTCTAACCACTGCACCACCATGTTCCTGTGTGTTTCTCTTCAATTGTTGATTATTTTAACTCCCTACACAGCTCAGTATTGATCATGATTATAGGGTCTTCATGGTGAACCTATGGCGTGCGTGGTGGAAGTGGCATGCAGAGCCATTTCCCCGGGCATGTGGAGCTGTGTCCCATTGGTCTTTCGGGTTCTGGTGCACCAGTCAGCTGGTTTTCATGCACACGGGCACACTGAAAAGCAGAAGAGCAGCTGCCCGATGTGCCTGTGCATGCCAGAAAGATAATTTTCCTGTTTCCAGTGCATTCATGTGCATCGGCCACTTGGTCTTCTGATTTCTGGTAGCCATGTGCGTGCAAAGTCCAGCAATGGGAAAAGCAATGGGCGCATGTGCCAAAAGACATGGAGAGGGAATCCTGGTAATTGCTTTCTAGGGGAACAGAGTTGTCAGCCATGATGGGTGGGACAGGGCTTCCCTCACTCCCCATCCAAGCTGGCTTCTTGCGCGGCCCCAGCCCTCTATCCATGGCACATCCACGATCCCAGAAAAGCCGGCTGGCCCTGCCTCCTGCCACTTCTACCAAGGAACCACGACCGCTTCCTGGCCAGCATGCCTCTTACCACTTCCTGCACACTGTCCCCAGCATTCCTCCCAACCAGCTCAGCTCCTGCACAGCTGCCTGCCCCAGAAGAGCAGCAGCAGCAGCAGTGGCAGTTGTATGGGGAAGGGAAAGAGTGACTGGCTGGCTATCACAGCCACTCCCATGCTGGTGAGCCAGGCCCACAGCGGCGCCTCCATGCGTAAGGAGCTGTGCTCTTCTCTAGCCCTCCAGGGACAGCTCACTTCCCCGTCGGTGGCTTCTCTACCATCAGTGGTAGTAACCACTCATTTTGGCACTCTGTGCCGAAAAAATTTGTCTGTACTCCCATTTTAGCACTCAGTGCCGAAAAAGTTTGCCATCACTGTGATAGGGATTGCTTAACATTGTGGAGGAGAAGGTTTTCTTGTGCCATTTTGGGTAAATGGAGCAATATATTCCATTCATCTTTTTCATGACTGGCACATCATGCTAGTCTGCTAGTCTCCTAGTCTAAAATTCATGATTCAAAATGTTATATTAGGTCTGTCAATCTTTTTGACTCAGAAAGAGAGATTCACATTATGTGGCAATTTTGTAATAGAAATCAGATTTACAGGCCCTTCAGTTTTTCTTATATACATTATCAAATCTATTATAAAATAAGGGTTCCATCCTAAGACAGAATCGCAATCCATTTTTTTCCATACTACAATTCCTGCTAGAAAAGCTGTGTAATGCTCTGTTTTTGGTCATTATTGCTGCCCCCAACTCCATACCACAAACATTCACTGTTGCCATCCATATGTTTGAGAGACTAGAGCTCCCACTCAAAAATCAATCATTGCTGAGCCTAAACTGACCAATAGCTGAGACAAAGGATGAAAGTCAATTCATTAGACCTCTCTCTTCAATCTCCTAAGGTGAAATAATAACATGAAATAATAAATAGTTTTTCCATTTTTTTTTCCTTTAATTACATAAACAGCAAAGGAAAGAAAGGAAAAAATTCTTACAATATCCTAGGGCACTTGTAATACAAAGATTGTATTATTGTGTTAAGATATTTAAAATTTAATATCTGGAGCAGGCAATAATGGACAATGAGCAAGAACACACAGCTAAAGTCCTAATTTATTGTCCATCAGAAAATATTTTGGCTGACCTCATGTCAAATCCATTGGAAATAGAGAAACACAAGGATCTTGTGAAACAACTTGATTTAAATGTTGTCCAGCTATAAATTGGAAGGGTATTAAAATATTTAAAATTTAATAGCTAGAGCAGTGAAAAGTTGGACAATGAGTAAGAAGTTTTAGCTAACTGGTTGAAGAGAGATGGCTACTACATGAGGCAACCTAACCTGTGATTGGTTCTGAGAATAAAGGGGGAATTTCCTTGTTTCCCACCTTTTTCCTCTGTGGTGTGCTTGCTCTCTGTTGATTTACCTCATGATGTTCCTGCTGTGTTGATTTACCTGGCAATGTTCATGTTTGCCTATCTTATTTAGTGTAAACATATTTATTCATATTTAACTGGTTCATGTCAGTGTCTCTGACTCCATTTGGACACCGGCTGTGTAATTCCCTGACAGATATCAAATCACCCAAGCAATAACCTCAAACAGGTAAATGCAGTGGTGCAATTCATCTGGTCCTATCTGGTTCAGGCAAATCGATGATGGCGGGAGCTCTGCCCACCCACCCGGACATCATCACATCCCATTTATGACGCTCTGCAGATGCGCGTAAGGTTCTGCGCATGTGCATGCTCACATTTTCCAAATAGTAGTGAAGGTAAGTTGATTTCACCCCTGGGTATATGTATGCATTTATTTTATGTTTTCATATTCTTTCTAAAACATTTGTTCTGACCAGCTGTAATGTTGGGGTGCTGAGCAGGAGTACCTATATCCACAGTAGAGTCAGAAGACTTGTCTTCTATACTGCACCAGATAGGCTGTTTTGATATATTGTGTTTCCCATAGCAGCAAACACAGTGTTTCATCCTGACAAAGTAGCATTGCTGGACTTCTCTTCATTGATCAAAACAGAATTGTAATGAAAGGAATATGTTGAGAAAAACACCCACCTATAGAGACCAGATGGCCTCACTTAAATCCATATGTACTGTACTCTATTGTTGCAATAGGAGGGGAGGTGGGAGGATGGATGGACAAGGACTTATTTTGCATATGTGATAAGCAAACTGGATTTTAACCAGACTTGCAGCTTGTCCCACACATTGGTGAGAAGTAAAGATCTGCGATAATGTGGGACATTTGCCACTTTTTCAGCGCTGAGTAGAAAGAATACTTTGTAGACCAGGGATGGGAAATATGTATCCTTTATGGCCTGTGGACTTCAACTCCCAGAATTCCTGAGACAGCATGATGTACCCTGATGTAGAGAAATAACTTTTATCCTACATAAGCCAACCAGCACTTTCCCTCTTATCATTTCATTCATTGGCTAATTCATTGCCAGTATCTCACCAATCCTCATCCCTTCTCTGGTCCTTTTTTTCATATAGGATTCATTATCACACTGCTTTATCTGTCTCTCAAAGTTTATGGAACATAATTGCGAGCTTATCTTCAATACTAAAGTCAGGATGTGGAAAGAATTCCCATCTACAATTGCTTAGTAACAGACAAACAATATTTGTTGAAGTGTCAAAACTTTATCAAACAGCATCTGGGATGGAGGAAATCCTAGAGGGAAAGATACCTTTAGGACATACCTGTCTTGTCAGAGGATGCAGGCCTGGAAGCACCTGACTTGAACAAGTATGTTGTCACTAACAGAGTGCAACTGATGATTCTTGAATCTCAACTAAAACAGTTGCTTTGGGGAGAATAGTGAGATAGTATTTCTCCAGAAAAAATACTCTTTATGCCTGATATAATATACAATAGGAAAGGATTGTGTGTGTGTCCCTGCCTAAAATAGAGGGAGAAATCAAATGAAATAAAAGACAGTTGTATTTATTAAATCTATATGGTTGCTCATTTCACACAAGGTGATTCTGGGCAGCGTACAATAAAATGAACAATAAAACCACTTAAAACATCTGAAGGATTAAACATAAATAAGAAGACCACAAGAAGTTAAAATCAGAATGTTGATTTGTTATTGTTGTTGTTGGATGTTAGTAGCAACCAACAAAATGTCTAATGAAAAATGTACTTTGAGGGCCATAAGTTTTGGAGCCAACCTCCCCTCAGGGAGTGATGATGTTCCACAGAACAGGTGATGGGGCAGAAAAGGTTCATTTCCTAAATCCTGTCAAACAGAACTCCTTAACAGTCAATGTCCACTACAAGCATTTCCTGTCAGATCTGATATGATGCATATAAGTAATTGAGGAGAGGTGGTCCCTCAAATAATCTGGCCCCATGCCACGTACAACTTTAAAGGTAAAAACCATTATCTTGAATCGCACCCAGGCATGAAGTTTGAATCTCACGGCGGAAAACACAACAAATTGCTTTCAGGCAATCTGTTTTACCAGTTTTTAAAATCTATCTTTGCACATTTTACAGTGTGTAAAATTGCTTAGAAAACTGTTTTTTTCAAAGGTATTTGTTGTTGCAACATCTGCATGAAATTATACTCAAGTTCTATTGAGCTTCCATCCAGCTCAAGTAAAAAAAAATAACAGCTAACTTATGTTCCATAGATTTTGCAATAATTTAAATATGGTTCAGATTTAGAACATTTTGTTTATCTATACATTTGTGTAGGCACATTTAATCACTTAGTTAATTTATCAACTAGATTCATGATTAAACAATTAAAATTCATTTCATTTGACAGAATAAAATAGCGATCTAAAAGATAGAAAAACACTGTATTTAACATATTAAAATGTTATGGAAAAGAAGGATATGCTTACAAATAAATACTATCCACTTGATGCCTTTTACATTAGCTTTCTTCTTTATTTATAAATGGGGCCCCTTAAGGAATCTTCATATTTCTTTATATTGTTACTTACACAAGAGTTATACGTGAAGTCATCTAACAACTTCTGAAACTAGTTATAGAACCGTAAATCACCAACAATTAAATTACGAATGCTTCATCTGCATGCTAATCATTATGTAGTGCAAACATCTGATTATTTAATTCTGCTGACAGGTGTCACTCTACCAGTGAAAGAGATTCACAATATTCCCTGTAGCCCCAAACTGGCCCAAAATAACAGGAAACCCCATTTTACTAGCAGAATGCATTTAATTATAGAATTGTAATTTCGTATCTGTGTAACATCATGAGTGATGATGGTTTGTAAATTGGTTTGTAAATAGTCTGGTTCAAATTTTGCTTGGACAAGTAGTATCAAAGTGTTACAAATGTGAGATTATTAGTAAACTGGTAAGTAAAATGCATGAGAGCCAGTTTGGTGTGGTAGTTAAGGCATCAGACTAGAAACTAGAAAACGATGACTTCTAGTCTTGCCTTAGACACAAAGCCATATGGGTGACCTTGACCAGGGATGGGTTCCTGCCAGTTCTAACCTCTTCTATAGAAGAGGTTCCACAAATCTACAGTGCCATTTAGAAGCGGTTCCAACTCCCTCCACCCGCCCGTCCGCACATCATCAAGATGAAGAGCGAGAGGAGGAATTCTGGGAGTTGAAGTCCACAAGTCTTAAAGCAGTCACATTTGAACACTCCTGGGTTGTTTTTTTCCTAAGGGGTAGAGGTGCAAGGGTCTTGTAACTTGACAGCTTGAAGACTTGCGTGCTTCAAATGTCAGAGTTTCTGAGCCAACATTTTAATTGCTAAGCAAGAGCGTTGTTAAGTGAGTCTCACCACATTTTACAAGTTGGCCACGCCCACCCAGTCACATGGCTGGCAAGCCACTTCCACCCGGTCACATGGCCGGCAAGGCACTCCCACAAAGCAGGCCACACCTACAGAAAAGGTTCTAAAATAATTTGAAACCCACCACTGCCTTGGACCTGTTATTTTCTCTCAGTCGCAGGAAAGGGGCAATGTCAAACCACTTCTGGAAAACCTTGCCAAGAAATCTGTGGAGACTTCTCCAGGAAGTAGCTGCTCCAGCTCTGTGGAACGAGCTACCAGCAGAGATCCGGACCCTCCCCACCCTTGCGGGCTTCCAAAAAGCCATCAAAACCTGACTGTTCCGACAGGCCTGGGGTTGCTGATTTTTAAATCAGGTCCAACCCCCAGTTAAACCAAACGTATGTTGTGTTTTTTAAACTGTTTGTATTTTTTCCCTTATGTGTTATTTTATTTTATTTCGTATTTGTAAGCCGCCCAGAGTTCTCCAGGATTGGGCGGCATATAAACTCATTAAATTGCGAAATTGCAAATTGCGAAGTCTCCAAGAATCAGATGTGACTGAATGGAAACATAAAATTTTGATGTTGTTTGTGAACCCCTGAAGTTATCACTTCCCCTGACCTAGTAACATGTGTGATAGATCCAACCCCTAGTTCCATGATGGCGAAGGTGGCGTGCAGAGCTGTCTCTGCTAGGACATGAGCCATTGCCCCAGCTCAGCTTCACTGTGCATGCCGGCCAGCTGATTTTCAAGTCACATGCGTGGGAGGCAGGAGGTCATGCACACCTGCAGGGGGGAGCATGGGGGCCCATGCCACCCGCATGGCACCAATTTTTGGTCTCAGGAGGCTGCAGGGAGGCTATTGGGCTCAAAATGGGGTGCAGGGGGTCATGTGCACATGTACAGAGGGGTGGGGAGCATGTGGGGGGTCACATGTGATGTGCCAGTGCCTGGAAGCTGTCAGGGTCTGGATGGGAATGAACAAGCTTGCACTCAACCCTGACAAGACTGAGTGGCTTTGGATGTTGCCCCCCAGAGATAGTCCAGATATTCCATCTTTAAACCTGGGGGGTGAAATCTTACACCTCTCAGAGAGGGTCCGCAACTTGGGTGTTCTCCTGGATCTGCAGCTGACGCTAGAACACCATTTGACAGCTGTGACCAGGGGAGCTTTTGCCCAGGTTCATCTGGTACACCAGTTACGGCTCTACCTGGACCGGGAGGCACTCCAAATGGTCACTCACACCCTCGTCACCTCAAGACTCGACTACTGTAATGCGCTCTACATGGGGCTGCCCTTGAAAAGTGTCTGGAGACTACAATTGGTCTAGAATGCAGCCGCGCGAGTGATATTGGGTGTACCGAGGTACACCCATGTTACACCTATCTTCCATGAGCTGCACTGGCTCCCGATTGGTCTCCGAATGCGCTTCAAGGTGCTGGTTATCACCTTTAAAGCCCTACATGGCCTAGGACCTGGATATCTCCGTGACCGCCTCCTGCAACATACCTCCCAGCGACTGATAAGATCTCACAGGTTGGGCCTTCTCCGGGTGCCGTCGACTACACAATGTTGTCTGGCGGCCCCTCGGGGGAGAGCCTTCTCTGTAGCTGTCCCAGCCCTATGGAACAAACTACCCCCTGAGATCCCCCTGAGATCCCCCCTGGGACATTTATGTGTGCCGGAAGATGGCTGCCGAGTTTTTTCGCTCCGGCTTGGGCTGCTGAGAAAATAGCTTGGAAGAAGGTGGAACCTTGGTCCAAGAGCCTGGTTTCGCAGCTGGAAGGAGTAAGAACCCCCCAGAATACCCGTGCCAGCAGCGTACTGAGGAGACTTGCCTCCCCAGAGCTGCTAGGCTCGGAAGACGCGGACGGTGCAGGGGATACAGAAAAAAAGCACTGGGACTGGGGCGGAGGCTGCCGACGCTTCAGATGCGGCTCGGGGGAAGTTGCCGATACTAATGCGGCTTACTAACGCGGCTTAGAGACACTGCTGCCGGGATTCCTGGAGTTTTGAAGTTTGGAGGACAGTCCCAAGCGGACGCCCCCCCTCCCCTCACACGGATGGCGGCTTTTGGAGTTGTCGGCATTGTCGGGCGCCCCCCCTCACACGGACGATGGCTTCCCAGCGTGTTACGAGCTGGGGACGACGCTGGCTGCCGCTTTGGACAATTTACGACGCTGGCTGCCGCTTTGGACAATTGAACAGCGGGAGCGAGTGGCACAGAGTGGCCGGTGGGGATCCCCCCCTCCTCCCCAGGAACCTCGATTGAGAGCGTTGTGGCTGAGAGAGCCGCGGCTGTTGGGAACTGCACGGCTCTGCTGCGGTCATTGGGAGCGTTGGGGCTGAAACAGGAACATTATGGTGCAAACGCTGAAGATACCGAGGGTGTGTTTCCATACTGGCGGGCGGTGCTAGCGGATGGCGAGTGTTTCTCTTTTGAATTGTGAGAGATTAAGATCTGGGCTTGTATTAGACCTGCACCTCACTCTGAGGAAGGAGTGGCTGAGCTTTTCCATCTATATTGCCGAGACTGGGTGGCTGGTTTCTGGCCACCTCAGCCCTCTAGCCCCCCCCTCCTCTCTCTGGTGCAGCCTCTTCTCTGCTCGCCGCTGCGGGCGGCATATGGATGATGGCGGCATTTTTTATGATCTTTTGGTATTTGCAACATCTTCTAACTGCGCCCACCCGGTTTGTCCGACTTGCTGAACCCTTGGGGACCTTTCTGGACTACCACCACCATTTTACGATCAGATGGAACAACTATAAGAGGGGACTTAATGTTTCTAATGTACCCCCCCTCCTTCACGATCCATCTCGGCCACTTCGGACTTTAGACTCTGGACCCTTTATTATTATACCTTCCAAGAACGAGATATACCATCTGCTTACCCCTGTATACCACTGTTGGTGCTCAGCTACCTCAAACTTTTTAAGAACTATTTGCGCAGTTATTAAGCTATACTTGCACAGTGCGCAAATTTTTTTTTTAGGAATGCAGTGTGAATGGTATGTCTGATTGATGACTGTACCCACTTTTTTAACCTCATTATTGCTGTATTTTTTGTGTTTTAATTGACCTATGTGGGGAATGCATGGATGAGTGGCTGTGTTTGTGTGACAGGATGACTGATTCGAAGGGCCTGTCGGGGAACGCGGGGGCCATAGGGGTGGGTGGAGGGACTACTGACACGGGAGTGGGTCGGAGCATTACGGTCTTAACAGGGAGGGGCAGATATGGTGGGGACTTTAGGGCTGGCCATTACTGGGGAAGGAGGGCTCGCTATGTTACAGAGATCCCTCCTTCTGGCCCTATGAGTCCCACTCCAAGGCCAGATGGCGCAAGTAATCAGGACCCTGGTCTCAGGCTGCTGTCGCTAAATGCCAGGTCTGTAGTTCACAAGGCTCCCCTCATCCGGGACCTAATATTAGACGAGAGGGAAGACCTGGCATGTATTACTGAAACCTAGCTGGGCCCGGAGGGAGGAGTCCCCCTCGTAGAGATGTGCCCAGAGGGTTTTCAGGTGCTTCATTAGCCGCAATCTAAAGGCGGCTGTGGTGAGACCCCTTCTGAAGAAGCCATCTCTGGATCCAGCCATTTTAAACAACTATCGTCCAGTCTCCAACCTCCCCTTTGTGGGGAAGGTTGTTGAGAAGGTGGTAGCCTTTCAGCTCCAGCGGTCCTTGGAGGAAACCGATTATCTAGATCCCTTCCAGTCAGGATTTAGGCCGAGCTACAGCACGGAAACCGCTTTGGTCGCATTGATCGATGACCTCTGGAGAGCCAGGGATGGAGGTTATGCCTCCGTCCTAGTGCTCCTTGACCTCTCAGCGGCTTTCGATACCATCGACCATGGTATCCTTCTGCGACGACTGCGGGAGGTGTGGGTGGGAGGCACTGTCCTACGGTGGTTCTCCTCTTACCTCTCGGACAGGTCGCAGTCGGTGTTGGTCGGAGGGCAGAGATCGACCCCTAGGCCCCTGAATTATGGGGTGCCGCAGGGTTCGGTCCTGTCCCCCCTCCTGTTTAATAGCTACATGAAACCGCTGGGTGAGATCATTCAATGGCATGGGATAAAATACCATCAGTATGCGGACGATACGCAGCTGTATCTGTCCGCCCCGTGCCAACTCAGTGAAGCGGTTGATGTGATGTGCCAGGGCCTCGAGGCTGTTAGGGACTGGATGGGGGTTAACAAGCTTGTACTCAATCCAGATAAGACCGAGTGGCTGGTGTGTTTCCCTCCTACTAATTGGCCAAGTGTTCCATCTCTCAGGCTGGGGGGTCAAACAGTACGCCCCTCAGACAGGGTTCGCAATTTGGGAGTCTTCCTGAACCCACAGCTGACTTTTGAACACCACTTGTCGGCTGTGACCAGGGCGGCATTTGCCCAGGTTCGCCTGGTGCACCAGTTGCGTCCCTACCTGAACCGGGAGGCCCTCACAACAGTCACTCGCACCCTTGTGACCTCTAGACTGGACTACTGCAACGTGCTCTACATGGGGCAGCCCTTGAAGAGCATTCGGCGACTTCAGCTTGTTCAGAATGCAGCCGCGCGAGCGATCGTGGGTGCACCTCGGTTCACCCACGTAACACCTATCCTCCGCGAGCTGCACTGGCTGCCTATTGGTCTCCGGATACGCTTCAAGGCACTAGTCGTCACTTATAAAGCCCTTCATGGTATTGGACCTGGGTACTTGAGAGACCACCTGCTGCCAGTTACCTCCACTAGACCGATTAGATCCCACAGATTAGGCCTCCTCCGAATTCCATCCGCCGGCCAGTGTCGACTGGCGACTACCTGGAGGAGAGCCTTCTCTGTGGCTGCTCCGACCCTCTGGAACGAACTCCCCATGGAGATTCAAACCCTCACCACCCTCCAGGCCTTCCACAAAGCCCTTAAAACCTGGCTGTTCAGACAGGCCTGGGACTAAAGAACTATTGCCCCCATCTCGAATTGGTATGACTGTTGTGTATTTTAAGTTATGTATTGTTTTGTGTCATTTTTAATTTTCTGTTTGTATCCCCCTTCCCTGGTTGACTTGTGAGCCGCCCTGAGTCCCCTTCGGGGGAAAAGGACAGCATATAAATAAAATCAACATTCAACATTCAACATCCAGACCCTCCCCTCTCTCTCAGCCTTCCGGAAGTCTATTAAGACCTGGCTGTTCCAGCAGGCCTGGGGCTGTTGATCCTTGATTGAGCTCCAGCCCCACTAAGATTGAGTGTATCTGGTGTTCTTTTAACTCCTTAATATTTTTAACTTGTTTTTATGTAAGCCGCCAGAGTCCTTCGGGATTGGGAGACATACAAATTCATTAAAACTTAAACTTAAACTTAAATGTGCACATGTGCTGGGAGCAGGGCATGCATTACATTATGGGGGCTTGTGCATGTGCATGCTGTCACAGGCATGTGGACACACTTTCAGCCTGCTTGAGTATAGAGTTTATCCGTCACCTAGCCAAAAGCATAAAAGAGAATTTATATATTTTCAAATATGCTAACAACTGAATCCCTAAAATATTTGTCATTTTTGCTTTTTCAAAAAAATAATAATGCATGCATGCAAACTTACATGCCAGGTTTCTGCCTAAAGCAAATTTTTAATAGTAGTATTTCAAGCCTCTAAAAATAGGACTTTTGTTATGGAATTGCTGACACAATAAAGAATAGCAGGGCTATAATTAAAAGGGTACTGTATAGTATTCTTTGACAAATAAGGATTTTAGCCTGATTCTATAATACAGGATTCTTAGGCAGAGTTGGATGTGTGTCTATATATGTCTATGTCTATTTGCTTGGCCAGTGTAAAATATCTTGGATATTGCATGCATCTGAACTAGCATAGCGCTGCCATTGACAACTAGCATTATTATTGTGCAGAAATTATTTGTGTGCAACTACAGAATGGTGTATATTTGTGTAAAACTGATGTGAGAATTTTCATTAAGAAGATAAAAAAAACATCTCACCCAAACAGCATTCAAAACTCATAGAGCATCACAGATTCATACCCTTCGACCTAAGCTACCCAAAGCATGATCATCCAGGTTTTTGAGTAGGATGGGAAAGAACATTCATTGCTAAATGGACAAATGGTCCAAGAATAAACTGAAAATTATTCATGCAGCATCAAGTTGGACAAATATGTAAATCTGAAGTGTCAGAAACATAACTTCATTTATATTGTCATAACAGTAACACAAAAAAGAGAAAGAACCTGGATAGATTTGTATTTGGTACATTTAAGGAAGTTCTGTTGCTAATGAATTATATAAAATATTATGTAATTGCAAGGGGCAAATATGTAATTTTCTGCACATGCACATAAGGAATAGTAAATACACAGCAAACTTCCTATTTTTTTGCTTCTAAAAAGTGTCCCTGTATTCTCCTCTCTTTTTTCTACTTCTACAATGTCATGTATAGATAATTCAAAGACTTGCTCAAAAGCTTAGAATGTTGCAAGGGGAGGAGGGATCTTTGAGAAAAGATGAGTTACAATTTCACAGCATACAATTTTTTTTTTATTTTTTTTTTGAGAATCTGGGAACTTATATTGGCTAGAAAACATTGCAAAGAGTTACCAAGGATTGAACACAAAATTACAGGGATTAAAATTAATTCCTTTCATTTTAAAATACTTAAGTTGGCTCTTCTAAGCGACCAATTGAATGAAATTTCCAAGTTTGCACTATAATTATCACTATCAGAAATTTAATTAGAATTTACTGTTTGTAAAATTTGTACTTGATTGTGCGCTTTGCTTTTTTTTTTTTAACTCAACCTGTATTTTTTTAAATTTTTCATTTACTTTATATGTCTTCTTTTTAACTTTTGTTAATGGGCATTTTATTTTGTCATATGTCATGTTAATATGTCATATTAAACCATTGGCCTTTAGTTGCAGTAAAGGTTAATTATTTACCTGATCAGAGGTGGGCTGCTGCTGGTTTGGACCGGTTCGGGTGAACCGGTAGTTATGACCAGCAGTTGGGCCCACCCATCTGCCCCAGCGTTATCCCATCCTATATAATCGTGTTTTTAATGCTGTGCACATGCACGGAAGGCACATTTGCAAATAAAGCGAGCGTGCGCATGCAGTCACATTTTCAGTTCTGGGTGAACTGGTTGTCACATTATGTGACGCCCACCTCTGTACCTGATCCAAAGCATCATTACTAAAGCAAGCCTTCTTAGGAAATAGCTAACTAATGGGAAGGAAAATAATACAGAGTAATCTAGTCTAAAAAAAAATGACTTTAAAAGTTGTGGATTTTTCTGTAATATGGTATTAGCCATAAATCTGAACAATGCACATAATTTATAGAAATATGTATTTGCAAATTGTTTTGCAGATTAAAAAATTGTCTAAGAATGAATCATAATGCATCAATAATACATTACTAGAACATCATTGTTGTAAAACATCAACTGGATATTATCTTCAAATCAATTCCCTTAAGAGTTATGCCTAATAGCCTTGGGTATAAAAGTGCAAGGTCCTTGATGCTATGTAAACTCAATTTGCATTTGATCTGCCTCTAATAATAACTGAGCAATTCGAATTAGCACTAGCAGCTATCATTTATAATCTCTTGACCTCCCACCTGGATTACTTCAATGCACCTTACACGGGGCTGCTTTTGAAAAGCATTCAGAAGCTTCAATCAGTGCAGAATGCAGTTGCATGGATGGGAAATGATGTCAGTTACTCAGCACATTTGACACCTCTTCTTCATGAGCTCCATTGGTTGCCAGTGGTTTCACGTGCAATTCAAGGAGCTAGCAATGCATTTTAAAGTCCTTAATGGCTGGGATCTGTTTACCTGAAGGACTGTTTCCCCCCCGCAGTTGTTACTACCCATCCAATCGGATCCTCCAAGTTGGACGTGCACTCAATTTATGGAACATCCTCCTTCCAGAGATTAGAATGGGCCCAAACTTGATGGATTTTTGTAAGCCCCATAACAAAACCTTGTTATTTGCCCAGACTTGGAGCTCCAAGTGTGCATTAAGAACCATGGAGTGTAACTCCAGCTATGTTTTTTTAACTTTTATACTCATGATTAAAAAAAAATTAAAATTGTTTTATGATTGTTTACTGTCTAGAGCAGGGATGCCCAAACTTTTTGCAAGGAGACCCAGATTGGTGAGGTGAAAATGTATGGGGCCGACCATTCAGTCTGACATTCTTTGAACCATCAACATTAAATGCAAATGAATTATTTTATGAAAGACTAAATAAATAACTACAGTGGGGAGAAGAGGCTGTGGTCCACTCGAAATTTGAAAACGGACTGCAATTGGCCCCTAGACTGGAATTTGGACATGCCTGGTCTTGCTGAAATGGGCATCCATACAAATTGAATAAATAAATAAATAACCTTCCTTGAAGCAAATAGAGGATTTCTGATATGAAAGTATTCCACTTTTTGTATATAAAGAAGAAAAGCTGCAAAAGTTTATCCACCATGCCAATGTCCCATGCTTCTTAGACAAACTTGTTGTATATGTTTGTGTGAGGGAACGAAGCAGGAGCCATGGAATCAGAGAGTAAGATGTTTATTAGTAGGTGACAAGCGATTCAAACTTTCCCTGAAACGGCCAGGGTATTTATACTAGAACTCAGAGCAACTGTCAAAATGACCAGCCAATCAGGCCGCAGCTGGTATTTGCATATTCAACACTCCTTCCCCCCAGTTCTAAAGACTATTTGTATATTCAAACTCTCTGCTTCCCCCCAGTTCTGCGCATGCTCCCAGGCCTCGTTGCTGGATTGCTGGTGAGTCCTACGAAGCGAAAATTAGGAACCAGGATAGAAATCAGGTCCTTTGGGGTCTTCGCGGCAGGGGGAGGCTCTCATTGTGTTTTAGGGAGGCTCTCGTTAGGTTTTAAAATCTCGGACGGCTCTTGCTGGGTCGAGAGGCAAGCGGTGGCCGCGTAGAGAGAGCTTCAGTCGTCCTGGGCTCCTCGAGTGCTCTTTTGGAAGAAGCGGCGTGGAACTAGGCTTTGGAGAGGCTAGCAGCGGAGCTGTAGGCAGAGGCAAACTTTTCCAGAGGAGTAGGACAGCCTGGTGTATATAGTGAGTGTGCTAGCGAGTGTATATAGCAAGACGGCCGTGTTGGAGAGGCTGTGCGGTTGTGAGCGGGGATCGGTCGAGCGGCTGCTACCAGAGGGCAGACTTCAGAGGCGCTAGAGGCGGTTACTGGTGGAAGCTTCAAATTTATGCAGGCTGAGCCCCTTCAAATTTAGGCAGGCTGAGCGAGCGTAGCCAATGCATGCCAGGTGGCAGCTTGGAGAACGAGGCGGTTTGTTGAATGCGGCGAACGAGGCGGTTTGTTGAACGCGGCGGTTGGAACGAGGCGGTTGGTTGAACACGTTGGTTGGTTCCTTGGGCCTCTCAACGGCCATGTAATGCTAAGAGTGCCGTAGGAACAGCTGGCGGCAGGCAGGCAGCGGCCCCATGCGCGGTTTAGCCGTCACGGTCCATAGCTCGTCCCTGAGTAGCGGCGGCGGCTCCAGTCGAGGTTAAGCGTAGAAAGCCCGTCCCTCGGACGGATGGAGGCCGCGCCTGATTGCTTACTCAGGTTGGCTAAAACCGGAGGCCCACGGCAGGTGTTACTGCTGCTGACGCTTGCTGGCCAAGGCGGCGGCTCTGACAGGCCCTCAATGGAGGAAAGAACAGAAATTTTTTCCTGCGTTCACGTTGGCTGATGTTGTTCCCTCGCTTCTGTCTTAGGCCCTGCGGGAATCGCAATCCCACCTTCGTCGCCAGTGTTGTATATGTTTGTGTGAGGGAACAAAGCAGGAGCCATGGAATCAGAGAGTAAGATGTTTATTAGTAGGTGACAAGCGATTCAAACTTTCCCTGAAATGGCCAGGGTATTTATACTAGAACTCAGAGCAACTGTCAAAATGACCAGCCAGCTGGTATTTGCATATTCAACAAAACTAGATCTGGGCTTAAAGAAATCCAGATCAGAGGTGGGTTGCTCCCGGTTCAGCCTGGATCAGCCGAATCGGTAGTGGCGGTGGTGGGAGGCTCCACCCACCCGCCCAGATGCTTCTGCACATGCGCAGATACGAGTGAACTGGTAACGCCGGGATTTGAAACCCACCTCTGATCCAGATGAATACTAAATAGCAGCAAAGAAGTACAAAATATTTATTTTCTAAATGAGATTTAGAGTGTCCATCTCTTTCTCTCGCTGTCAGAGCATTGTCTCTTGTTGCTCTTTTGAATTTTTATTTTCCTTATTTGATAGCTCTTATGCAATGGAAAGAATTGAAACAACATACACTTATAATTGATCTTTATGAACACATTGTTAGGATGCTGATAACAATTTTGTCCACCAACTTCACTTGTTTTGCAAAGGGTCAAAAGACACACAATATTTCCTAGTATACATAATCGTAGCCATAGTGTTTCTGAGTCTCTCAAATACTTCTAACCATCATTTAGATAGTCGGGCAAAGCTTTTGTTCTTGATGATAGCATCCTCAAAATAATTTATACAGGTAATTACTATGATAGTAATTATACTATCTATCAAAAATCTTACTACCTTTAGTATAACAATTAGTAAATCTGAAGTTTTATATGGAGCCCCTTTGCCTTTTTATATGTCTTTGTATCAAAAGCCTAACTGTAATTAAATAACCACTTTGTTTTACTCTTATTAGGATAGATGAATTAATACTGGACTACAGTTTGCATTATTGAATGAATATAGCTTTATTGAATATAGAATTATTGAATATAGCTTTATTAAATTCAGTGGTAAGATGACAAAAGTATATGCAACTAACTCATCATAATCCAACTCCTGTCATATCGTCTAGTTTAAATAACACAATAAGGAAATTAAACAAGTTTTATTTATGAATATGGTTATTAGGGAATATAAAAATCTTGAAGAATTTCAGGAAATTGATTTCCTAGAGAGGATTTTTGATGGGATTCCTGCCCATTAAGATTCTCTGAACATACTGTAGCTCTTTTGATATTAGTATAAAATATTCTATCAAGATCATCTTTACAGATTTAGAGGCTCTTTCATATTTGTAATAACAGACTACAGCCAAGGTGTTCCAGTTAGCATTTTCAAAGTTGGATCAGTCTACGTTTAATGCCCTCTGCTGGGAGAATCAATAGGTTAACTGATTTCTTTTCAGATCTGTAATAACACCATCTGTACAAGTGAAGTACTTCAGAGGAGTCACTCATGTCTCACGAAAATGTAAAGGAGAAGAGGCTCATGATTAATACAAATGTAAAATAAAAAAGCTTTCATAAGTTACAAGTGCTCAAGAAAGGAATAATCTTTTACTTAAACAATCTGCAATTGCATCATATCCAGAAGCTGATTTACACATTTTCACCTCACCAAAACAAGTAGCAGTAGTTGGTGCTTGTCAGACATTTCATCCAAAGGCTTTGATAATAAAAAGGAATTGATAACACTTCTTGTTTCCTATTCTGACCTGCTCTTTCTTCAAAAGCAGTAACATGGGTATTGCTGGGAGACCAAAAAGTATTTAACCTTAATATCAGAGGTGCCTACAGGGCAAGATCTAAAAGGAAAGAAATGTGACAGCTATAAAAAGTGGACAAAGGTTTTACTACACTCTTGTAGTCTCTTTTATGACTTATTTTTAATCACATCTGGTGGACATTTCTGTTCAGTGCACAGAAAATGTTATTCCAGACACTTTCCCAACATAATATTTCCATATGTCTGGCTTTTTGTTGATTTTTCATCTGAAATTATAGTTCTGAGTAGCAACAGGCCAACTGTTGGCTCAACTATGAATCTTGTACAAGGGCTAAAGCCAATGAGAAGATGTCCTGTGTTGTGTGCTGCTATGTGCTGAAGTTCTTTGTATGTATGGCTTCTAGTTTCTCTATAATACAGCTATCTCACTCCCTTATATCTCGTGGGAATGTGGAACTCAGAAAGTAAGTTGTGCCTGATATTAAGGCAGCCTTCTTCTACATTTCTGATGGTCTAGAACCTTTTCTCATTTCTGTTCCAATGGACATTGGAAAAACATTAACTGTAACTGTCAACTGAGATAGAACAGAACCAGATTTAGGATGGTGGACAAAAGCTAAATGGAACAAGGCCAATTTGGCTTTGTGGGGAAAAGGAGCAAAAAAAAAGTCCAAGGTTGAAAATGAAATAGATTTTGTAAAGGGCTGGAGGGGGAAAAATGATAATTGGAAGAGGCTATTGAACAATGACTAAGAATGCTGACAACTGCTGAATTTTGAGCTTCTTCCCTGCTCCATCCTGGTCACATGACTCAAAGAGTGTGTGCAACTTCCCCAATGCCCATATACACACAAACCTAGAGATATAACACAATGGGAGAGCAGAGAAATACAGAGAGACAAGCCGATACTTTCTTATACAGAAGAAAACACAGATGCCTCTTGTGAATAAAAACCTCAAAGCTATTTTCTACCTTCCTTTGAAGGAAGAAAGGAACAAATAATGGAGAGAATGTAATTTCTTTTCTTTTAGAAAAAATAAAGAAGGGGGAGCATCATCTGAAAGTTTGGAGTTTATGGAATAGCTGGCATGTTTTTCTAGGCAAAGGTAAAAAAGAATGAAATGCATTGATATCATTGTGTATGTCTATATACTTCTGGATTTTTTTCTGTCTCTTTTTTTAAATTTTACATGTTCTACAGCATTTCTCACGCCAAAGAGAGAGAGAGAATAATTCTATCTGACCTATTTCAAAAATCCTTGGCTTCTAAGGATCATTAAGTTAAGCCAAGCAAACCATTATTATTTCAGCTGCAGAGAATCCCAAGTGGGGGCGCAAGGTTAATTATTATATTTGCTTTTCCAGTTTGGAATGATGTGGCTGGAGTGATCTCTTGGCATAAATGCAAATAGGATAAATCAGGTACACTTCTTAATGAGCTGCAACAGTATCAAACCCATAAAAGTAAAGAACATGGAAAAGCCCATTCAGAAAAATGCAGGAAATATTTATAGTGAGTCCCACCCCTCTAAGAAAATTCTCAGTCTGGTATTATCACACTAACTAATGTTCTATGGTGGCTCAGATCCTCTTAAGTATATCAAAGTTAAGATCCTCTTAACTAAGTAATCAAAGTTCATAAACCTTAAATTTTCTGCAAACAACCATTTGCTTTTCTAATGATTCAAGTTCCTCTTGCAGATAAATATTTAATGATTTGGGTGTCCATGATTTAGAATTTGTCAAAGACTTTTCTTTCACTCTTGGCTTGTACTTTAAGTAATTAATCCTAACTCCACTTTGTAAATTACTTTACAAAATCCTCAATGTGGACAATTCAGGCAGTTACTCGTGCCTTGGTTTGCCCATGAGCTGCCCTGAAGACCATCTAGAAGCTACAAATGGTCCATAATGCAGCAGCACAAGCAGTGATGCAAGCAGTGCATTATGTGCAGATGAATTCCATGCTTCATGATGACCAATTGGTCTCCAGATTCAATTCAAGATACTTAAGCCCTTCGTGATATATTGTAGGATGTGGCTATCAGAGGGACCACTTATCTCCAATTGTCTCTGCTTATCTAGTATGATCAAGAAGGGTGAGTGTACTCCAGATCCTGCCAGTTAAACGATCAAAGTAAAAATAAAATGCTCTACTATCATCCCAGTGCCAAAGAAATCCTCCATCAAGGAGCTGAATGACTACAAACCAGTTGCTCTTACATCCATAGTTATGCTAATCTTTGAAAGGTTAGTATGGCCCACCTGAAAACCAACATGGATCTGCTGTTAGACCCCTTGTAATTTGCCTACTGAGCAAATAGATCAGCAGATAATACTCTTAATATGGCTCTGCCCTACATTCTACAACATCTGGAATCTCTAAGTACCTATGCAAGGATCCTTTTTGTTGACTTCAGCTTGGCATTCAATACCATCATTCCAGATATTCTTCTAACTAAACTGTTTCAGCCAGCTGTGCCTGACCATCCTTGTAAGTGGATCATAAGCTTTCTAACAGACAGGAAGCAGCAGGAGAAGCTAGGCAAAAACACATCAGATACCTGTACAATTATGATGCTTCATCTCATTCGAGACAAAGAGAAATCCGCATAAAGATGAGAAGTTTAACAACTAGGCATGTGGTGCTGCCAGAACAATCTTGGATTTGCATTTGGATTTGGATTTATTCGATTTGTATGCCGCCCTATTCCCAAAGGGACTCAGAGCAGCTGAACAAAAGCCCAGGGGAGGGGAACAAATACAAAAAAGTAAGACAAAAAACAAGACAACAATACAGACAATTTAAAAAACTCAACAAACACAACCGAATTCGAGTAGGAGGTGGAACTCAACTCCCCCAGGCCTGCTGGGACAGCCAGGTCTTCACGGCTAAACGGAAGGCCTGAAGGGTGGCAAGGGTCCGAATCTCCACAGGGAGATCGTTCCAGAGGGCCGGAGCAGCCACAGAGAAGGCCCTCCTCTGGGTAGTCGACAGCCGGCAGATGGAATTCGGAGGAGGCTAATCTGTGGGATCTAATGGGTCTATGGGAGGTAATTTTCCTGGCCAGCCACCCATCCAGGCAGGGCTGCAGCCAGTGGGCTTCAGGTGTGGTGGTGGCAAGCGGTAAGTATAGAGAGCACCGGCCAACATTCCTATCTCCTTTCCCTGCAAGCCGTGGCAGCGGAGAAACTGATACTTCTTTTCTGCTAGCCTCCCAGCTGATCCAGTCCCCCTTACATATACACCTTCATTGTGGCAAGCGCAGTGTGTCTCTCCCTCTCTATGTGTGTGCATGACGTGCCTTACATGGCATGGCCAACACCCGCCAGGTCACCTGCCGAGCGGCAGAGAAATCTGGCTTTGGCAAAAGGGAAAAAAAGCCGATTGAAATTAGCCCTCTCTGTTGCTCTGCTAAAAAGGTGAGAACCAAGGCTAATAGATAACAGGATGACTACCATATTGGGTTAACCCTCAGAGTGGTAAGAGGCTGAATTGGGAGCTCTGTGAATTGGCTTGTAGGACACAGAATGCCATGATCATAGGATTTATTGGGCACCGGTTTTAATTCATAGAATATATCTATGAATATAATTGGAAGGGATGTGTTGTGAGAGAAAGGGGTGGAGAGAAAGAGAGAAAGAAAGGAAGGAAGGAAGGAAGAGGGAGAGATACACACAAGAAAAGAAGGAAGGAATCAAGGGAGAGTGAGAGAAAAAAAGAGAAACAAAGATAGAAAGAAAAAGAGAGAGAAAGAAAGAGAAAGGGAAAGAGAAAGAAGGAAAGAGAAAAAAGAAGGAAGGAAAGAAAGAAAAAAGAAAGAAAATGAAAATGGGAGAGAGAGACAAAAGAAAGAAAGAAAGAAAGAAAGAAAGAAAGAAAGAAAGAAAGAAAGAAAGAAAAAGGGAGAGAGAGAGACAAAAGTAAGGAAGGTAGATAGGTAGGTAGGTAGGTAGGTAGGTAGGTAGGTAGGAAGGAAGGAAGGAAGGAAGGAAGGAAGGAAGGAAGGAAGGAAGGAAGGAAGGAAGGAAGGAAGGAAAAGAAAGAGAACTTATGACCACAATTGAGCCCAAAATTTTGGCTGCTAAGCAAGAGCATTGTTAAGTGAGTTTCACTACATTTTCCAAGCTGGCCATGCCCATCCAGTCACATGCCCACCAAGCCACTCCCACCTGGTAACATGACCACTGAGCCACTCCCACAAAACAGACCACACCTACAGAATAGGTTCTAAAAAATTTTGAAATCCATCACTACTTGGTGCTGTCGGAGCTTGCTTGTTGTCTTGCACATGTTTCATTACCCAAACTAGGTAACATCATCAGCACTGATGTTTGGGTAATGAAACATCTGCAAGAAAATAAGCACACTCAGAAAGCACCAATGATCCCTCAGTTCAACCTTGAGCTACAAACGGTCTCCTTTATCAGTAAATATGAAGTAATAGGCTACTTTAATGTAAGACAGTTTCCTCAATTCCTAAAATATTTAAATGCAATGCACATTCCTAGTCATACCTCCTAAGTTGCTAAACTCTGTGATGATGCTTTCCAGTTGAGAATTGTAGAGATCTAGCAGCCAGTATTTCACAGGCATTTTTTATTTAACTGTGAGCAGAATATTGTCAACTTCTCACCAGGTAGGTGTGTATTTTCTGATCTCATCATCTTTCCCAACAAACCCAGTGGGTAAAACTGAAATTACAGTGGAAACTCCGGTCACAACTGTAATCCATTCCAGAACTTCGGTCATAACCCGATTTTAGTGATTTCCGGTTTGCTTGTAGGGTCATTTTTTGCCCTCCGGAGGCTTCAGGGAAGCCTCCTGAAGGTCCCTGAAGCCTCCGGGGGGCCTCCAGGGGGAAAGGGGGAGACGGTTTTCGCTCTCCCCAGGCTCCTATAAAGCCTCTGGAGCCTGGGGAGTGCGAAAAAAGTATGCAAAAAATGGGGGGAGTGCCTCTCATGTGCGCATGTGCACTGGGGGGGGGGGTTGTGCATTGCATTATGGGTGCAGCATGCCCACGCATGACCCCCCTGCTCTCCCCCCCTTATGGCATGCGAGCCAAAAAAGGTTCACCAATGCTGCCTTATAGCATAGTTTTGAAGAAGTTGATAAGATAGATAAGATAACTTGTATTGTCATTTTTTACTGTGAGCACATTTGGTCCAAATTAAAAAGGAAATTCTATTTCTTGCGGTCAAAAGAAAGTGTGTGTGTGTGTGTGTGTGTGTGTATCTCCACACAGATACTTAACATGCATATACACATGCTATATATACTGTACATCCATCTCCATCTCCATCTCTATCTCCATCCATCCATCCATCCATCCATCTATCTGATGCGGTGGCCTAGAGGTGGAGCTCTCACTTCACAATCAGGAGGCTGTGAGTTCGAACCTAAGTAGAGGCAGATATTTCTCTCTCTGGACACGATGAGAATACATCTGCTGAATATAAGTCTACATTGGCAACAGCATCGGGCCAGTAAACACCCAGCTCCATTCAGTTGCCCAGACTCTAGAACTTAGAAATTTGAAGGTCTTTACTGTTGATACTGTGTTGTCTTGTATTGCAAGAGGTGGTAGAATAGGATTTGAGATTGAGATTTGAGAAGTTTATTTATATGCCGCCCTTTTCCCTGGGGGGACTCAGGGCGGCTTACAACTCGAAAAGGGGGGGGGGAAACAAACATTTAACACGTAGGACAGTACATCATTAAAAAAACACAACATTCATACCATTCGGGTGGGTTACAGTCTTTAGCCCCAGGCCTGACAGGATAGCCAGATTTTGAGGGCTGTGCGGAAGGTCTGGAGGGTGGTGAGGGTACGAATCTCCACGGGGAGATCGTTCCATAGGGTCGGAGCTGCCACCGAGAAGGCTCTCCTCCGCGTGGTTGCCAGTCGACATTGACCGGCAGATGGGACTCGGAGGAGGCCTAATCTATGGGATCTAATAGGTCGAGTGGAGGTAATTGGCAGTAGGCGGTCTCTCAAGTACCCAGATCCACTACCATGAAGGGCTTTATGGGTGACAAGTAGCACCTTGAAGCGTACCCGGAGATCGACAGGTAGCCAGTGCAGCTCGCGGAGGATGGCTTCTCCTGAAATCTTCTATAATTTCTACAGGTTTTTTAAAAGTGTTTTTATTTTTTATTTTCAAAGCAAACACAACGAATAAAATCTTCCTTTTTTACATACTGTAGAAAGTGTATCAGTTGGTTACAAAAAACTTTTGTGCATCTCTTCCACAGTCATCAAACCTAATTTATATTAACTCAATTATTTTAACTCAGATATTTATACATATTACCGTCATCATACCTCCATTTTCATTTGATTATAGTTGTTTAAATGTCTTTCATCATAAAATATACCAAGGTTTAATTCATAACTACATATTGGCATTACATTTACTAGTTCTAAAATCCTCCAATGACACTAAATCTTTATGTCCTATTCTAGCTAAACATTCATAATGTTTAATAACAAAGTTTTCTATCCTTTTTTCCAAATCGCTGTTTACAATTTACATCTCATTTCCTTATATGGTACATACATACATACATACATACATACATACATACATACATACATACATACATACTAGAGTTACAACCCCCGGTATGCCCAAATATGGGAGGAAGATCACTACTTCCATTCTCTGTCCTTCGGCTCGTCACAAGAGACCATCCAGACAGAAACCCAATATTTTTACTGTTGCCTTTGTTACATTTGTCTATTTGTGCTGATAAATAAATAAAGGGAGACTAGTATAGATCTATTTCAAGCTATTTAGCTCTCATCAGCTAGCCATACCCTTACTGGGAATCGAACCTGTGCTGTATTGCATCTTAGGCAGATGTGTTAACCACTAAGCTACAGAGTTTGACTCCTTATCAGCTGTGCTGGGGTGCCGATTCCCAGTAAGGGTATGGCTAGCTGATGAGAGCTAAATAGCTTGAAATAGATCTATACTAGTCTCCCTTTATTTATTTATCAGCACAAATATAACACAAAATGTGTAACAAAGACAACAGTAAAAATATTGGGTTTCTGTCGTGATGGACTCTTGTGATGAGCCGATTGACAGATAATGGAAGCTGTTAGCTTCCTCCCATAATTGGGGCTTACCAGGGGTTGTGACACTAAATATATACCACCACACCTGAAGCCCACTGGCTGCAGCCCTGCCTGGATGGGTGGCTGGCCAGGAAAGCGGCGAGAGGGTGAGTGCTAGCCATCATCCCTGTCTCCTTCCTCTGCAAACCATGGCAGCAGAAAAACAGAGGCTTCTTTTTTCTCAGCCTCCCAGCTGATCCAATCCCCCTTACACAGGTGTGGGGTGTGTGTGAGAGAGAGAGAGACAGCCACCTTGTTTCTAATGGGGGGGGGAATCCATGCAGAGGGAAGAAAAATGTATGGATTTCTCCCCTCCCATTGGAAACCAGGCGGCTGTCAAAGAGAAGGGAGCACACGCCACGTGGCCTTCTCACAACAGCTGAATCCTCGCCTCCTGTTCCTTCTTCAACATGTGGCGCGCGCTCCCTTCTCTTTGAGAGGCACCTAGTTTCCAATGGGGAGGAGAAATCCATGCAGAGGTAGGAAAAATGCATGGCTTTATTCCCCACCTCCATTGGAAACCAGGTGGCTGTCAAAGAGAAGGAGCACGCGCCATGTGGACTTCTCCAAATCCTCCACTCTGGAAAAGGAGGTGGGTGGGCAGGGCAGGCCTAGTGCGGACAGGCCAGGCAAGTGAGCGAGTGGCGACAGGGTGGGCAGGAGGGCAGGGGGAGAACGAGAATGGCAACTGGGTGGGCAGGAGGAGCGAGTGGGGTGGGGCAGGCCAGGGGAGGGAGCATTCCAGTATGGTGCCTCCATAAGCTCAGGTACGGGAAGGCACGCTAAATTTCATGAAGAGGTATGTGCATACCAGTGCGTACCGGCTGAAACCCACCCCTGGCACCAAGGAGCCCTCAGTTCACATTTATCCCTTAGTTCCTATTAACACATTGTTGTTTCCTTTGGCTAGCTAGAGTTTTAACAAGGTCAGGATGTTTTTTGCATGTAGAAAAGCTAAGGTTTGAACCTGGAACCTTTTGCCCCATTACAGTTCTAATCTGTAGTACTGATGGAATGCCATCTATGTCAAAATCAATGAAAAGTGCTTCATATAAAATGGATTAATCCTCTGACTATAGAAAAGTTATAAGGACCAGCGCAGGTAGATATACTGTAGCAGTGAAAGCCCTATTTGTCGCCATATTGCCTTTGCCTTTTCCCTCTTGGTCACATCATATAATTACAAGCAAATCACTCACCATTTTTATTTTCTTAAAATAGCTAATGTATTCTATGTGAAATCTCCAAGGTTGGTGGTTTGAGGCCACAGTATTAATGGAACCCGGTGTAGATGTGTGAGATATGTGAATAAAATGTTTGATGTAGTGTGCCAGTGTGGTTCATTTAAATTGATATTTGTTTATGGTTTGTTGTTTGTTTATTTGTGGTTGCCTATTGAGATTAATCTATGCATATAATCACAATATATTTTGTAACACTTTACTCCTTGCCAAGTTTAATATACTTTTTAAAGGTTGAGTGTATTTCTCCATGAGTATAAGCTGAATCAAGATCTGACTCAAGAATCTGTGTTTTATTAAGAAATTAAAATAGCAAAGTCTCAAAAGGGGCTCAGTAGCAACCAAACTTCCAATTGAGAAATTATATTCATAGGTGGCTGATGGACACAAAGAATAGTCTTTTAAAAGTTAGAGTGAAAGTGTCTTAATATATGCACAATTGAGTACTATGTAACAGCCAAATTAAGACCTTAGCTTTCAATAATTTGATTACTGAGAGTACATAAGCTTGGCCCTTGTGGCTTGCAGATTTAATATTATACCTGAAGGCTCTCTGTGCTCTTAATGAGAGCTCACTTATTATGTGACTCGATGAGGTAGATAGCTGGAAGTTAATATCTAGATTTTTGTAATTCTTGACTTGCTCAATTTGTTTATCACTGATTTGTCAACAATAAGAAAGGTTAAGGTGCTTTTAGTGGGGGGAAAAAATTGTTTTAGCATAGTCCATAGCACAGAGGAAGTCTACTGCTGTTCCATCTATGAAGTCCAGCTTAGACTATTGATAAAATGAAATTGCCTAATAATATAAAGATTGTACAGAAAAGTATTCTGCTTATTAAATAAACTAGGATAAATCTTGCATTTTTTTCCTTTGGCTCTAATATATCAATACAGCTAGGTTAGTTTTTTTTATTTCTGCTAATTATAGCAAATATCTGGAGCAAATATCTGTTTCTAAACATGTGGAAATAAATACCTTTAAATTGTTTAGAAAGGGATGAATTGTTAATAAATGAGTTAAAATTCCTTTACACTTTACTCCTTTACAAAAATGAATATTTTTCATTGTTTGGTTTATGTTCTTAGCAAAAAAATACTATTAAATAAATAATCTTTTTTTAAGTAATAAATTATTTAGGATTTTTTGGGGGGGAACAATAGACCAATGGATTTAGCCAACAATGGACTTAGCTAAATTGACATTATCATTATCACAAGACAATACCTGTATACATGTAGCCCTGTAACTACTACAGGATGATCACTGTACATCAATAAGATCTTCCCAAGTTAAACTAAACCATTTACATAAAAATAAACACATTGGATGGAAAATGTATATAAGGTCTTCTAGGATTATAGATCAGTCTACCCTCTGCATTCCTCTCTGTACTTTAAAGGAGTTAAACTAGTTACCTTATTGTAAGACTGATGTCTCCTTTATTCTTGTTGTGGTAATCACTTGTGGGTTTGGGTTTTTTTTTAGATATAACTATAACAGTGGGAAAGAAAGACAAATCTTGATCTGCAAAACTGTTATCGTAATTTCCTTTTTCTTTCCACTGCACATCTATAAACATTTTCTTTGCTTTCCTAATTATTTCATTGACAGCAACTTCAAAAGCAAAGCTCCAGCCTTCTTACTATACAGGCTGCAAAGGAATCTGTCACCCTTAGCAAGCATCCCTGCCATGAGTCATTTATTGCAACAAAAGGCACTGTGTTAACGACATGGATCATCATCAGTCAGTCCTGGTGCAGGAGGTGTCAAATCCACTGCTGGAGAACAAGAATAATGTGGTCTTTGCTTTTTTTTTTTTTTTAAGAAGAGATGGCAGGGGCTGGGAACAAAGTCCTCGGCAAACTAGTTGATAATATTCTTCTCTTTGCAGTCAGTCCCTCTGTCAATACCATTACCTTGGAAAGTTTCCCATTTGCTTTTTAAAAACAATTCTGGATCCTTTATTTTTCCTGATAAATATCTAAACAAATAACTTGTATCAAAATATCCACGTTGAGCAGTAAAAAGTTGTTTTTGCTTGAAGAGATGCAGACACGAACAATACAGCCTTTAATGTGCTTCAGATGTTGAAAAGCTTTTATACATAGATCACCATCACTTTGATGGTACAGAAGAAATAATGTGCCCCCTGGATGTACTGTGTTGATAAACAAATAACTCAACATATGAGTGGGAGAATAATTCATTTTAAAATATTCTTTTTTTCCCCCTTTGATTGAATCACAAGGCAGGATTTTACCATTTTAACATTTATTTTAGAGTCAGGACACACTTTTTTATAACATTGAAGGAAGTAAGAAATATTATCTAAACAGTAGCATTATCGATGCTGTAGCATCATGGATAAAATGCTAGGGCAGGTGTATGGAAGAGTGTAAGGACATATATATAAGGAGAAGATACCATTTGAGTGGGATATATGTATTTATAATATACTACATATTTCTAATCTGTTCAATAACTAGTTTTCTCTGATCACATTACAAAGACTATTTAAAATATTAGACCAATACATTAATAAATAGCAAGTTGCTGACTATAGGAGAGGGTGCTCATCTCTGTTTCAAGGCATTGAAACAGAGGCATTGAGGAAGTGCTGTCCAAAGACATTTTGGCGGCCATGTGGCAAACATGATGTCAGAGAGCTCTGCTACTTTCCCACTGAAATGATACCTATTTATCTACTTGCATTTTTATGCTTTCAAACTGCTAGATTTATAGGAGCTGGGGTGAGGACAGGAGCTTACTCTGTCATGTGGGGCTTAGTCATTCAGAACTGGGCCATGGAAGTAATGGGTGAGCACGCATACGTCCCTCCACTTGTACATGCAGTGAGCAGGTAAATACATGCAGCTCCATTGTGACTAATCCACCACCCACATGGAACCATCCCCTCTTTTCCCCTCCACCTTTCTGACTGCAAAGCCTGAAAGGGGGAGACCACTGCTCTACAGGATACAGTTCTGCCTATAAAATGCTTTTATTCTTATCTGCACTTTTGAGACATCATTTTAACAAGGAATCTGGACCACCATCTTAATAACAGATTGAGAATTAAAACATATTTAAATTCATAGTTTCAATGAAATCTATAGGAGTAAGAAACCCATAGCTAACTTAAATCTACTTATTTCACTAGATCTTTGAATGTGAATCCCTCTAGCCTAGTATCCCACTATGCTTAGAAATAAGTTCCATCAATTCTAAAGGGGTTTATTTACTATATAATTAAAGAAAGAGACATTTTTAAAATGATTGAACTTAGTCAAAAGTAAATGTCAAACCATTTTATTCACAAATATGTATGTATGTCCATAGTTCTTAATACAAATTAATATAGATATTTTTTGAGGAGACAGAGTATTAGCAAATAAATGAAAGTGATGGGTGTAATATATTCAGACTAAGTTAATCAGTCCTGAAACACTGTTTACAATTATTTCAGTTTGCATTTATTTTGAGGTTCGAAGATGTTGAAAAATTTGATACTTTATATGATTTACTAAATATCACTCATGGGACATAAATAATGGTAAAGATAAAAGTTTCCCTGTCCAGTCGTGTCTAACTCTAAAGTATGGTACTGATCTCCATTTCTTGGCCAACGAAGCCATTCTTGTTCTGTGGTCATGTGGCCAGTATTTGCCAAGGTGCATGGAATGCTATTACCTTCCCACTGAAGTGGTACCTATTAATCTACTTGTATTTGCATGCTTTTAAACTACTAGGTGGACAGGAGCTGGGGCAAGAAGTGCAGCTCACCAGTTGCACAGCATTTGAGTCTTGAACCTGGGCTGCTGGCTTTCCAGTTGAGAAGCTCAGCATCTTTTTTTTTAAATTTTTTTAATTTTTAATTTAAAACAAATACAACATCCTTCTTTACATGCTATAGAAAGTGTATCAGTTGGTTACAAATAGACTTTTGTGCATCTCTTCCACAGTCAACAAACATAATTCATGTTAACTCGAGCATTTTAACTCAAATATTCATACATGTCACCATCATCCATTTTCATTTGACTATAATTGTTGTTAATAATAATAATAATAATAATAATAATAATAATAATAATAATAATAATTTTTGTTACTTAAACAACACATGCCCACACCAGTGGGAAAAGAAAAAAAAAGACAAAAAGAACAAAAAACAAGGCAGGGGAAAAAAAAGAAAAACAAAAGACCCCCCCCCCCCAAAAAAAAACAGGTATATATTATTTAAAAAAGTATATCAGCTGGTTACAACATGTTTTGGTGCATCTCTTCCATTAATTCATATTAATTCAAATATCTTAACTCAAATGTTTACCATATTGACATCATTATACCTCCACTTTTGGTTGACTACAGTTATTTAAACATCTTTCATCCTTAACTATGCCAAAGATTTAATCCATAAACACATGCTGACATTTCATTTACTTGTTTGTAAAATCCTCTATTAACATCAAATCCTCATATCCTGTTTTAGCTGAACATCCATGATATTTAATACCAAAAATTCCATCTTCCATGCAGTATAGTTTATTATCATTCTCCCTTCTTTATGTAATTATATCGTATATCGTAACATTTTCCCCATATTAGTTAACATTTAACTGTATATATTTTATTTTATGTTTTAATAGTGATAATTATTGTGATTAATAACCTTTGTATATGGTCCAAAAATATTTCCAACCTTCCCTTCTCATATCCAATTATTATTTATCATATCAACTCCACATTATATACATTACTATCAATATCAATAGCTATGTCTATTACAAATAAGAGTAATTAGATTTAGCTAATTTTGAATTATATTCTTCCATCTATCAGCCTATCTTAAGGAGGTTTTGTTATCTCCAATAACAAAACCTCCTTAATCCTATTGCCATTCGTGGAACAAGTTCACCAAAGGTTTTTATAAGCAAGTCCAAACAGGAATATCTTCGCACCTTTTTGCTTATGATGCCTCTGATGTAATAATGTTGTCCTACGCTTGTTGCACTTTTCAGCTTGTCTTTAATTTTCAAGGGTGGTATCGAAAATTCTGCAAATGATGTTTCATAAAGTATAGATTCTTTAATGCTTCTCATTCCTCCTGCACTCTGTCTTTTGAAATAAATCTTCTGTATGGCTGCCCCCCTTTCAAGCGTTGCATCTCTTTCTCCCTCCGAAGTAAACCAGATGCCCGGCGTGTCAGCAAGTTGAGAAACTTCATTTCTGACATTCTTCATTTGTATTTCAGGAACATTCAAACATTCAACTTTCTCACTTTTTTCTTCATATTTTAATGTTAAAAACAACAAATAGTCCAGCTTTTTTTCAAATCTTTCATATGTGTCAAACAACTTTTGAAATGCGGAGAAAATCATTTGAAACGAATCATTTGAAGCATGTATAGACGCCATGTTGTGACGCAGCTAGAAGCTTTAAGATATTTGCAAGTAAGAACACGCTGGGAGCTGTGCAATCTTATCTGATCTTAGACCAACACAGCCAAGCAGTAAAAGTGTCAAATTGTAAGAAGCCAAATTATAGTAAATTGGTTTACAGCCCACTTAAGGAGAGTCAGAGGGAATGTTGGAGTAATCTTTCCTTTGTCCACGTAAATAGCATTCAAAACATTTAAGAAATAGGGTAACCACCGGCCATAAACCCATTAAAAAAAAAACCAATTCGCCGCTAGATTCTTCTGTTCTTTGGTTTCAATTAGCTTAAATTTTAATGCGGACCGTATCTCTTTGAATAATAAAATCAGCTTACCAGTTGAAAACACTCCCACCATTCTTAGGGGCAACCTGCAGTTTCAGTTAGCTTACAGCTAATCCAGAAGGAACTGGCAAAGGAGGTTAAATTCCAAGCCCCCCAGAGACTTTGCGAATGTCTCTGAGGTCACTGTCTCTCCAGGACAGCTTGGGTCCGAAATGACCCGTCCAATTTCCTTCGGAATAGGGGAATTTCAGGAATAGCCTGAAACTCTGTCTTCTCACTGCTAAGCCCCGCCTTCTTCTCAAGAAGCTCAGCATCTTTAACCTCTGCGCCACCACCCCTTGGGAGGGAGGGAGAAAGGAAGGAAGGAAGGGGAAGGGAAGGGAAGGGAAGGAAAGGAAAGGAAAGGAATTCTTTCTCAAATTTTCTTTCCTAAATCATTCTCTTGGCCTGTCATTTGTAATTCCACTTCTGAAATTTCTCTGGCTTATCAGATAAAATTGGTTCCACATCTGTCATTCCTTCATTAACATATTTGGGACAATCTATCCATAGAAGCAAACATTATTAATGACAGTGTTGATAATGTAGTTATTGATTTCTGATTCCATTCTTCAAAGGTATTCTTTAATATTTCTAATGTTGTAACACTTTTTTGTCATTTCTGTAAGTTCCAATATTAACTGACATCAAGAACAGACTTCTATTTTTCCCCTTCTAATTAGACTCTTAAGTCCACTCTAATATCCAAAAGGATGGGAACATCATTTATTACTCTTAAAAAGACATGCCCATTGAATATCATCTTTAAGTTTGCCTGAAAGGTCAGAAAAGTTGCTTATTGGAAATTTTGCTTCCTCTGATTTTGACATACTGTACATTTACACTGAGGACTTGAGCATTTACTTCCATCATCCATATGGAGCTAAAAGTCTTTGCGAGTTATGTGAGATGTTTGATTCATAGTTTATATACCATGAATGCAACTCAATCCTCACTTTTTGAGAAACATCTGTAAAATCTTTTCATTCCTTCTTAATTTAAATGAGCATAGCAACCAGAATACTTTTCCAGTCTGCATTTAAGTCTTTTGGAAACCTGCCCTGCTGATGTTGCCTGATTTCCTGCTTTTTATAGTTTCCCCCTGATTTTGCATTATGGCAAGTCCATTTTTGGCCTGCAAGTTTTCAATTAATATAGGACTAGAGTAAGGTGACCAGATGTCCTGCTTTTGGCGGGACACCCCCGCTTTTTGATGCATTTTCCCGCGTCCCACCCGCTTTTTTAAAAGGCACGCTTTTTTTGGCGCTCGCAGCTCCCGCCCATCAGCTGCTGGGCTGGCTCATCGTTCTATGCTACCTACAAATTTAAGCCAGCCCAGCCTGCTGCTCACTGATTTGATTGGCTGGACTCCAGCCAATCAGTGAGCTGGCCAACCAGCTCACTGATTGGCTGGACTCCTTAGCTGAGGACGCATGCGCGAGTCTCCATTTTATTTCGTCTTTGTTTTGGGCAGCTGCGCTTACTCACTGGTGGTGAGTAAATCATGTTTTGTATTGTCTAATTTGGTACCGTGGGAATCGGGAGGCGCTGGGGGGAGGAGACAGCCCCCTTCTCCCCCTTTGGCTTTGCGGAGTTCACAGCCAGCCCCTGTGGTTCCATCCAGAGCTTTGCCGCCCGTGCCAGCGCAGCACAGCCTGTGCTGCGCTGGCACAGGCGGCAAAGCTCTGGATGGAACCACGTGGAAGTTCTCTGTGGGAGTAAAAAGCCGCTGCCGGTCGCGCAGAGAACTTCCACTCGGTCATGGACGGAGCTTTGTGGCGGTGCCTGTGCTGTGCGCTTGCCTTCCCAGCGACCACGCCGCAAGTCCGCGAGGCGTGGTCGCATCCCGCCACCCTCCCCTGAGGCTCTCCTGCCGCAGAGTCCGTTTTTCAGCCTTGCTGCCCTTGCAGACAACTTTCACTCGCTTCTGTGGCTCTCTCGCCGCCCGGCAGAAGCCACGTGGAAGTTCTCTGGGCGAGGTGAAAAACAGCCGCCGCCCCGCCCGCCCTCCCCAGCTGGGCTGGCTTAAATTTGTAGGTAGCATAATGAAACGATGAGCCAGTCTGGGCGGGGGAGCCTCCCCCCGTCCATCAGCTGCTAGCTAGCTCACTGGGCTGGCTCATCGTTTCGTTCTATGCTGCTACCTACAAATTTAAGCCAGCCCAGCCTGCCGCTCACTGATTTAATTGGCCTGGACTCCAGCCAATCAGTGAGCTGGCTGGGATGGAAAATTTTCAGCACGGCACGTGCTGAAAATTTTCCATCCCAACCAGCTCACTGATTGGCTGGACTCCTTAGCTGAGGACGCATGCGCGAATCTCCATTTTATTTCATCTTTGTTTTGGGCAGCCGCGCTTACTCACTGGTGGTGAGTAAATCATGTTTTGTATTGTCTAATTTGGTACCGTGGGAATCGGGAGGCGCTGAGCTGGGGGGAGGAGACAGCCCTCTTCTCCCCCTTTGCGGAGTTCGCAGCCAGCCCCTGTGCTGCGCTGGCACGGGTGACAAAAGCTCTGGAACCACGTGGAAGTTCTCGGGCGGCTGCTCCCAGCTCTCCTGCCCCGGAGGGAGCAGCCGCCCGAGAACTTCCACATGGTTCAGGGGCTTCAGGGGACATCTCTGATATCTCTAACCGTTAAGGGAGGAAGGCGAGAGCAGCTGCAAGCCAAGAGAAATTGAGAGAGAGGGAATCGGGAGGCGCTGGGGGGAGGAGACAGCCCCCTTCTCCCCCTTTGGCTTTGCGGAGTTCACAGCCAGCCCCTGTGGTTCCATCCAGAGCTTTGCCGCCCGTGCCAGCGGCAAAAGCTCTGGAACCACGTGGAAGTTCTCAGGCGGCTGCTCCCTCGCTCTCCTGCCCCGGAGGGAGCAGCCGCCCGAGAACTTCCACATGGTTCAGGGGCTTCAGGGGACATCTCTGATATCTCTAACCATTAAGGGAGGAAGGCGAGAGCAGCTGCAAGCCAAGAGAAATTGAGAGAGAGGGAATCGGGAGGCGCTGGGGGGAGGAGACAGCCCCCTTCTCCCCCTTTGGCTTTGCGGAGTTCACAGCCAGCCCCTGTGGTTCCATCCAGAGCTTTGCCGCCCGTGCCAGCGACAAAAGCTCTGGAACCACGTGGAAGTTCTCGGGCGGCTGCTCCCTCGCTCTCCTGCCCCGGAGGGAGCAGCCGCCCGAGAACTTCCACATGGTTCAGGGGCTTCAGGGGACATCTCTGATATCTCTAACCATTAAGGGAGGAAGGCGAGAGCAGCTGCAAGCCAAGAGAAATTGAGAGAGAGGGAATCGGGAGGCGCTGGGGGGAGGAGACAGCCCCCTTCTCCCCCTTTGGCTTTGTGGAGTTCACAGCCAGCCCCTGTGGTTCCATCCAGAGCTTTGCCGCCCGTGCCAGCGGCAAAAGCTCTGGAACCACGTGGAAGTTCTCGGGCGGCTGCTCCCTCGCTCTCCTGCCCCGGAGGGAGCAGCCGCCCGAGAACTTCCACAGGTTCAGGGGCTTCAGGGGACATCTCTGATATCTCTAACTGTTAAGGGAGGAAGGCGAGAGCAGCTGCAAGCCAAGAGAAATTGAGAGAGAGGGAATCGGGAGGCGCTGGGGGGGAGGAGACAGCCCCCTTCTCCCCCTTTGGCTTTGCGGAGTTCACAGCCAGCCCCTGTGGTTCCATCCAGAGCTTTGCCGCCCGTTCCAGCGCAGCACAGCCTGTGCTTCCTTCCGACCTTCCCGCAAATGCGCCGCGCTCTCCAGAAGGGCTAGGACGGGTCCGGCGGCTAAGCAACGCGCGGCCTTCGCCGGGACTGACAGCCGTGGTGAAAGTAGCCCCCGCCGGCCGCCAGCGCTTTTGTCTGCTGGGTAGTGAAGGCGGCGGCGGCGGAGGAGGAGGAAGCAGCCCGGCGTCGCTGCTCACCGCGCGCTCCCTCGCTCGCGGCCAGGCTTTGGTCCCGCCTTTCCCGCTCTGTGCGTGGGAGAATGTGTGTGTGTGTGTGTGTGTGTGTGTGTGTGTGTGTGTGTGTGTGTGAGAGAGAGAGAGAGAGAGAGAGAGGTAATTCATAAAATCACTTCCCCCTCCAGCCATTCTTCCCCGGCTTAATATGTGCCATGATGTATTGAATCACATTTCCAGAAATTTAGCGAGGTATTTGTTGAAATTTTGGCCAACCTTGACGGTGCCAGATGCCATCTATAATAAAGCATTTTGTACTGGTTTTCCTTGTATGGGATTGATAGTGTCATTCTTAAATTTATTCCCCAAAATTTTTCCCATTTGTCTAGTTCAATGTTATAGCCAAAGTTCTGTGCCCATTTTATCATTGGTTCTTTTACAATTTCCTCTTCCATTTGATACTTCAAGAGGAATTTGTATATTTTCCCTATCATCTTTCTGTCCAGACTTTGAATAATTTTATCCAATTCGTGTGGTTCTGTTTCAATACCATATATTTTAGTGTCTTTATTGTATTTAGTTTTAATTTGGAGGTAGGTTAGCCAATCACCTTTCATATTCTGATCTGCCAATTCTTCAATTGTTTTTAAATTTCCCTGTCTATCAATTAGATCTCTGTATCTTAGAATTTTGTTCCAATCTGTAAAATTTGGGTGTGTCGTTCTTTCTGTTGGTGATAGCCAATTTGGGGTTTTCACAGTGTTTTTTATTTTTATTTTGAGCCATTGTTGCACTAAAGTTCCAATTAAATGATTTTGAAAGTATTTGTGCGTTTTATGTTTGTCATTCCATAAGAAATTATGCCAGCCTGCCTGCAGGTCATGGCCTTCTAAGATCAGAATTCTTTTATTCTTTAACTCAATCCAATCCTTCATCATTGTCATTGTTACTGCAGTTGCGTATATACTAGGCTCCCTGTGTGCTTCCATCCATCACTACGAAGATCTGCTGACTCTGCCTGCCTGCTGGTAAGTGAGCCGGGTTTTTTCTTTTATTTTTTTAATGTATTTTAAAATAATATTTTATTTATTGTGCATATGATTTTTTAAAATAGTGGTATTCTGTGTTGATTCTTTTTTTAAATTGTCTTAGACTATTTAAAAAAAGATTCTATCCAAAATAAATTGAAACAAGCCATTTTTAAAATTTCTATGCACAATACTTTGAAATGGACTCAGGAGTCATGATTGACACTGAGTGAATTTGCACTTTAATAATCAGGAAGATACAATGGCATTGAAAAAAGTGACTGATGACCATTTTTCACACTTAGCGACCGTTGTGGCATCCTCATGGTTTAAAATGATTTTACTTCAATTTATTCTGTGTGGAATAGTTTGAAATGGTGACAGTATAAATTATTGCTGGTATAATACTTAACAATGGTTTTTAAGGATTTCTTTTATTTATAGAATACCTTTTTATTATTTTGGGGGGATTTTTATTTTTAAATTGTTTATAAAATGTATTTACTACAAGAAATGTTCCTTTTTGCAAATGTGATCTTTGCAAATCTTTGTGATGCAATATGTTCAGACCAGGTTTATGTGTCTCAAAGTGGCTGCTATTCTATGGGCAGGCCAGGTTGGTGCAAGGCAGCTTTGCCAGATTTGGTGTGTTTCACCCTCATTGAATTTTATATAGTATAAAATCATATAATTTTAATTTTTTTTAGATTATTAACATGAGTAAGAAAAGAGGATGCAAATTCAACGATGATCTAAGAAATGAATTTCCTTTTCTTAAAAAAACAAAAAGCGATCACATAGTAAGATGTGAGAAATGCAATGGCGAATTTTCTATTGCGCACAGTGGGAGGCATGATATTACAAAGCACTTGGAGACGCAGAAACATAAGAGATATGTAGATGCTGTTGCATCTTCCTCCAGAATGCAAGACTATTTTCATAAACCAACATATGCAGACGAAGACAAGAAATTAGCATTGGCAGAAGGACTTATGTCTTTTCATGCTATTAATCACAATCATTCCTTCCGATCTATGGACTGTACATCACAAGTGGTCAAAAAGTTATTCAACAAAAAATTTACCTGTGCTAGAACAAAATCCGAGGCAATTGTGCGTAATGTGCTTTCCCCATATGCATTTTCAGAATTAAGCAAAAATCTAGAGAAAATTAATTTTGTATCCATATACTCTGATGCATCAAATCATAAGGATATCAAATTATTTCCAACCCTTATTAGATTTTTTGATTCGGAAACTGGAATAAAAATTAGAATGTTAGATTTTGTTTCTTTGCCTGGCGAAACTTCGGAAATAATTTTCAGTTCCATTGTTAATATTTTGGAACAAAACAATTTAAAACACAAAATAATTGCATATTGTGGAGACAATACGAATGCAAATTTTGGAGGAAAAGTGAGAAGGGGTACAAATAATATTTTTTATAAATTAAACCAAAACCTTAATCAAAACATTATTGGTGTTGGTTGTGCAGCGCACATAATACATAATGCCATTCAAACAGCTGCTGACTTGTTGCCCATAGATGTGGAAAATATTATTGTTAAAATATATTGTTATTTTCATATATACACTGTGCGCGTTGAAAGTCTTAAAGAATTTTGTGAAGATGCGGAAGTCGAATATCACAAAATGCTTGGATATAGTAAAACGCGCTGGTTAGCTCTTTTGCCAGCTGTCGAAAGAATTTTGAAACTATACGATCCTTTGAAGTCCTACTTTCTATCACAGGATAAATGTCCTAGAATTTTAAAAGAGCTTTTTGAAAAAGAATCTTCAAAAATTTGGCTAGAGTTTGTACACAATCAAGCAGCTCTTTTTCAAAATAGTATAAAACTTATTGAAGGTGACAAAATTTCGGCAATCGAAGTAGCAAATGAACTTAATAATTTAAAATTTCAGTGTCAACAGCGGTTAGATGCAATTTTTATTCCCATAACTATCCGTAATACTATAAGGCAGCTAGAAGAAGAAGGTGCAATAAATCGTGCAGATACCATGAATCATTTTAAAAACTTCTATAGTAACTGCGTAGATTATTTAGAAGAGTGGACGGTACATTTTAACAATATCGAACATTTTAATTGGGTTGAATTAAAAAAACAACTTGATTGGCATGATGTGCAAAAATCATTCGAGCATATTCATCAAAATTTCCCAAATAGTGATATTTCCGAAACTAATCTTTTTACTGAGGTATCACATTTAAAACTATATATGAATAAGGAAAAGGTTGAATCTTGGGCATCAGCAAAAATGACAATAGAGAATAAATGGATAGAAATATTTAATCATTTTCAAAGAAACCATATTTCATATAATAATGTATTAAAAATTGTGGAATACGCGCTGTCCTTACCAGGAACTAATGCTGCGACTGAACGTGTTTTTTCTACGGTAAATCAAGTGTGGACATCAGAAAAATCACAATTAAGTGTTGAGACTTTGAAAGCCATTTTATGTGTCAAATATAATTTAACGAATTCGTGTGAAAAATTTCATGACCTTTTAAACAATGACAGCAATCTACTAAAAAAAATTCACTCAAGTGAGAAATATGCCAAAGAGTAAAATTATTCTGTACATAATTTTTGTCAATATATTTAATAAATATAAATGTAAATAAACGTATTATATTTGTACTGTACATAATTTTTGTCAATATATTTAATAAATATAAATGTAAATAAACGTATTATATTTGTAAATTGTAGTTATGTTGAAATAAAAAAAATATTACAATACTATTTTTGTGATGTATGAAAATTTTTGTTGCTCCGTATAAAATTTTTAATCAAGCCCCCCCACCCGGCAGAAGCCCCGGGACCGAGTGGAAGTTCTCTGCGCGAGGTGAAATGGCCGGCAGCCGCCTCTCCCATGAAGATGAAAGAATGGAAGGAGGAAGGAAGAGAAAAAAGGAGGAAGGGAGTGAGTGAGGAAAGAAAAGGATGGAAGGAGGGAGGAAGGAAGGAAGAGAGGGAAAGAGCAGAAGACAGATAAGGTGAAGGTAGATAAGCAAGAGGAATGAAGGAAGAAGTGAGGAGTCTCGAGGAGGGGGAAAACATTTAGTGACCAAAGTTACAATGGCATTGAAAAAAGTGACTGATGACCATTTTTCACACTTAGCGACTGTTGCGACCATTTTTCACACTTAGCGACCGTTGCAGCATCCTCATGGTCACGTGATCAAAATTTTGTTTGGCAACAGATTCGTATTTATGCTGGTTTCAGTGTCCTGGGGTGACCTTTTGACAAAAAAAATTTTTTTTAAAAAAGCCCCCCCCCCCCCCCCGGTCAAGGGTGTCCCTCTTTTCCAATCTGAAAATCTGGTCACCTTAGACTAGAGTGTTGAAATGGGTTATTGAACAGCTTGATACAATGGTCAGATATGGGAAAATCCATTCTATACCACATAATGAACATATCTGCATTTGTGGAGCAGCAGAGGTAGAAGACTTGGCTCACATAGCAATAGCACTTAAACTTATATACCACTTCACAGTGCTTTACAGCCCTCTCTAAGCGGTTTACAGAGTCAGCATATAGCCCCCTTTCCTTCAGTGTTTTTTTTTTTAATACTATAGACATTGGATTAAAGTGTCATGTTTTTGAACAACTATATCTGGCTCCACATTTTAGCAACCTCTGAAGGATGGAAGGCTGAGCCAACCTTGAGCCTGGTGAGATTCAATCTGCCAAACTGCTTGCAGCCGATGATCAGCAGAAGTAGCCTGCAGTACTGCACTCTAACCACTGTGCCACCACAGCTCTTATTCCTATTTGATTGATGCTTCTTTAAGAGAGTGAGAGTCACGTTCTTTGGTTCATATATTAATCAAATGACCCATTCGGAACCCCATATTAAAACAATATACATTATATGCAGCCAGTATTTGAAAACAACAATGAATATGGTACAATACTTGAATAAAGTGGTTTGGCTGAGATTCACCTATGTGGGATTGATAGAGGCAGATTATAGGGGTGATACTGAAATATAATTTTATCTTATTTTACTTATCTATATATTATTGTATTTATTCCAATTTCATTTTAAATTCTTTTTATGAGATTTTATTAATACTATGTGTTTGGAATCCTGTATTTTGATATGGCCTATGGGCTAATCAATAAACTAAACTAACCATGTTCAAAATGTTCAGCCATAAGTAAAATTTTAATATATTTTTAAATTTGTTTTTAAATAACATTTTATTATATTTTATGTTGTATCTTGAACGTGTAGTTCACCAAATTTATTGTGCAGTTTTCATTAGATCTGTTGATCTATCTACGTGAAATTTATTGTTAAAGTTATGCATGCACTCCAGATTTTGCTAAACTATAACTCCCTGTAACCATCACTATTTCCAATATATGCAAGGCATGCTTTGGGTTCACTGACATCTGAAATGAAATAGCTTGCCTCTTCTTGTTATAGAGAATGTTTCACATATTATCATTTTAAAGATATTAGCATGCCCTATGCATTTTATTCCATATGGTATCACTGTAACTTTTTTGACAAAAGAGTGCTTTGCTTAAACTCTAGTTTTCTTTTCATATTAGATGGTTATTTTGTCCCCTTGTTTCATTCATAGCAGCCAGAGAGTACTCCTCAGCATAATCATTAATCACATCTTAACTTCGTACAAGCATCTTGAGTAATCTACTGTAGATAATTCTTCAATTAATATTAAATTCCTTTCTTTTAAAAACAATCAGGCTCAAGAACTTCAGCTATCTTGTGAAAATCTAACAAACAGTTTTATCTATTTTAACAATGCATTAATCTGAAACTTGTTTACATGCCTCCTTTAATATCTGATTTTATCATTGTTCGAATTCTTGTACAACAAACCTTTCCTTCCATGTTTTTTTCTAAAATACTATAGACATTGGATTAAAGTGTCATGTTTTCCAACAACTAGCATGTAAGCAGGCTTCCTTGTTTAATCTTGCTTTGATTTTCTTTTCTTTTTCAGCCTTGACAGCTAAATGATTAATTTGAAATTTTTAACATGATTATTAACTACACTTCTATATCTTAACAAATCCCTCCCCCATCCCGACAATATTCCTTCTGGACTATCGACTCAGTTATTCTTTATAGAAAGCTTATAGATTTGGAATTATAGGAAATATAGCATCCTTAGAACTAGAAAACCTAAAACAGCACTGTGGCACATAAAGATCAAAAGGATAAATGAGGGGGGAAATGAGTAGGGGCATAATAGGGAATTGTGGGGGAAAGAGTGGCTTTTTCCTCCTTTTATTTTCCTTTCACTACTAATGATACAATATATCTACACACACACAAACACACAAACATACACACACACAAACATACTGTCAATAATGTACGTATATTTTAATGGAGTGTAATCTTATAAGGTGTGTGTGTGTGTGTGTGTGTGTGTGTGTAAGAGATTATCTTTCCTTACACACACTGCATTCCAATATATTTTCCCTACAAAAGATTTAAAAGATTTACTTAATTTTAATGTGTAAATCATGTGAAGTGCTCAGAACTATTGATAAACTGTTTATTTGCTCTGCCAGGAGCCCAGCTGACAATTTACCCCAAATCAAGATAATGAGATATGAATTAGGTCCTGGGGGCAAACATTGCATTAGAAGGACATTTAGAAATCAGTGTCTCTCATTAAAGGTACCTCTACAAAAGAGCTTGAATCAGAGCTGGTTTTAGACCTGCACAATTTCCTCAGGAATCTGTGGGCTGCATCCAGATTATGGTAATTGAATTTTGCCACCAATAAAATTAATGGGGCTTATGTCATCACTAGTTTATGTAATCCTCTTAAGGTGAATGCAAATCAGTGCATTTCAACAGAAAAATGTTCAGATTGCAAAATACAAGTTTAGGGCTGGAGTGATTCTTTCTGAATGAGTTTACATCTGTGATCCATTTAGTTGACCATATTTACGTCAGAGGGAAAAAATCTCCCATTATCTTGGGTTGAAGAAGAGTTACCGGTATCTTACAAAAGATCGGAGTTGCAAATGGTTGCAGACATTGCTACAAAACATGGGCACCCTTCCCATTCTGGTTGCATCCTCTATATCGAGTTGCGCTTCTTATTCATGAAGCCTTTTTATTTCTGTACCCAAAATTTCTATCCTTTCCTCATGTACCTTTTGTATCTATCCTGTCTGTTCCCCCACTTTTCTTTTGCTGTTTCTACTGGAAAGCGGGAAAGGAAGTCTATGTGGCTATGTCTACTTGTCTCTAAGATGGGTTGGTCAATGGAGTGTAATCAATTAATTCCGTAAATGGAGTATTTTAAACTACAAACTTTTTTTTAAAAAGTTACTACCGTAAACCCTTTTTCTTTTCTCCTTTTCTTTCTTTCTTCCTTTCGTCTGTCCTGACCTTTTCTCTTTGATGTGGGGGTTATAGACACATGCATAAAAATGGACACATTCATTTTGGCAGAATTGATTTCAGCTTCAGCTAGCAATACTATTTGGCAAGATGTGGGATTTGGTAGAACATTTTTATTTATTTTCCTACCTAAGCTTCCATTAGTATGGAGTGCATTAAGTGCATAAGCATGGCTGTCTGATGGATTCTGGGAGTGAAAGTTCATACATCTTAAAGTTGCCAAGGCTGAGATCATGTTAAGTTAAGGCTCTTTATATGGATAAATATTGGGGATATACTATTTGCTGCTATTCATTACTTAAGTTTAATATTAATCCAATACTAATACTACTAATACTTGGAAGCTCTGTATGTGTTTTGTGTAGCTGTGGTCTTATCTATTACATGTGTTTTATATGGATGCTATATGTTGTCTGAACTTTTCCCCCCACTCTTATTATTTTTATTGATTCTCTAATGAAAAATCACAAGTGATTTTCAATCAGTCAAATGTTGCCTTTGGATCAGAAATTCCAGTAATATTTTTTTTTTAAAAAAAAACCTAACACTGTTTAGAAAAGATTGAAAACCCATGGTTTGATGTATGTTTTGTTAATATACCCCATTAACATATTGTGGGTTTCATTTTCCCTTCAAATATCCAATAAAACAGAGAGGAGGGGGTCACGCTATTTTCCAAAGCACCTGAAGGCTAGAGAAGGAATAATGGATGGAAACTGATCAAGGAGAAATTCAACCTAGAAATAAGGAGAACTTTCCTGGCAGTGAGAACAATCAACCAATTGAACAGAAGTTGCCTTCGGAAGTTGTGGGAGCTTCACCACTGGAGGCTTTCAAGAATAGATTGGACTGCCATTTGTCAGAAATGTTGTAGGGTCTCCTACTTGGGTGGGGGGGTGGACTAGATGACCTATAGGATCTCTTCCAACTCTGTTAATCGAAATATAAAAGTTTTAAGAAGCGTCCAATACTACTGGAGACATGTCCAACTCTTGACGTTAATTCGTAAATTCTGCAGGAGATGCCTTGAATAATTTATATTTCCTATGATAAGGAAATCAACTGGAAACTACAAGTAACTATTCATGTTTAGGGGCAATACTGTTGCTGAAGGAGCAAGCTGTAGAGGCAAATGTTTTCTGAAAGGGTAGCCCAGAAGTCTCAGAAGGTGACACAAAAAGTATTGTGAGTCAAAGATGAAGGAGGGTGTTTATTGAAAAACTACCTTTGAAACCTGAAACAGTAAAGTCTACTGTGTATATGTTGCCTATTTAATATGTGTCAAAAGCTGACGAGATCATCAACTCTTATTTTCTTTTTCTTTTATTTTCCTTCTATGAATAATAAAATGTCCACAGTTGGACTTCAATTTAAAGGGAGACATGAGAAAGAGTTTTGCTGCCACCTTCTGTCCATTAGCTAACAGTGCAGTCTGATTCTTGGGTTGGAGGAGAAAAATTATGGACGATCTTTTACAATACCACTTCAACGCTGTTTCCTGTTTACAGAATTGCAGGTATATGGAGTAAAAATGAATCCGATTGAAGGATTTCAGGCTTCTGAAAATCATTTCAGAGCAATACCTTGAAATGACGGATTTCAAAAAATATCTTTTCAGTAGCCATAAAAAGGGATCATAAGTCAATGGCATTTCACATGATCCCCATACAGTTCCAGACGTACAATTCTTTAAATCTACCATATTGCAAAAAATAACTCTTAATGACCTATTCAAGTGAGGCTTTTAGAGTAGAATAGAGTAGAGTAGAGTAGGGTAGAGTAGAATAGAATTCTTTATTGGCCAAGTGTGATTGGATACAAAAGGAATTTGTCTTTGTATTTGTATTGTATTTGTATTTGTATGTATTTTATTATTTGTATGCTGCCCTTCTCTGGGAGGACTCAGGGCGGCGAACAATTCAAGGGGGGGGGAAAGGGGGAACATAAAAGACAAAATACAAATAATAAAAGTAGACAACAGTCGCACAGCCATACATGTCGAGAGGGGAGGGAACTCATCACCCCCAGGCCTGCTGGCAAAGCCAGGTTTTGACGGCTTTTCGGAAGGCCTGGAGAGAGGTGAGGGTCCGAATCCCTGAGGGGAGTTCATTCCAGAGGGCCGGAGCTGCCACAGAGAAGGCCCTCCCCCGGGTAATAGCCAGGTGGCATTGGCTGGTAGATGGCACCCGGAGGAGGCCAACCCTGTGAGATCTAATGGGTCTGTGGGAGGTAATTGGTACATATGCTCTCAGTGTACATAAAAGAAAAGATACATTCATCAAGAATCATAAGGTATAACACTGTTGTGGCCCGGCAGGAGCCATTGGAGCTGCCACCAGACTCCGACAGCGAGGGACCCTATGAGTCGGCCCTGGAGAATGTGGAGGACCCTGGACAGGGTTCCAACTCTGAGCAGGGCGCAGAGAGACTGGTTGGCCACCAGGTGGCGCCTGAGCCTTGGATCAGTGGGGAGGGGACAAGAGAGAGTGATCCAGAAACCAACAGTGAGTTGTTCCGGGATGCACGCCGTCGAAGGGCTACTCGGCGTCAAGAACAACTACGTAATTACAGGAGGTAATTATGCTCAGCTGATGGTCATTAAGCTCCTCTCCAGACTATAAAAGAGACTGCTTGTGCCACGCCCTTCTTGCAGAAGTCAATGCTTGGACTAAAGAGAAACGAACTTGGCAGGCTGGATTGCTGCCAGAGTTTGTTTGCATTGCTGCCAAGGTTTGTTGGACTTGCTGCCAAAGTCCTTATCTGTTTGTTTATTTGCCTTTCAGCCACCAAGATTCTGATCTTGTTATTAAAGGACATTCCATTTTACGCTTGTCTTGGCTTTCATATGGTATGGAGGAGCGGGTCAGAACAGATTGACTTCTGCCCAAGACAAACCTCCATTCAGCTACAATGGAGCAACTCCGTGCTGAGAATACCCAGTTGGCTCAACAGCTTGGTTTGCTGACTGGTAAAGTCTCTCAGCTTCTGGGACCTGCTAACAGCCCCCCCCCCCCAAGCCACGGAGGAAGTGCCCAGTGGCTACACCAGACAGGTTTGATGGCAAACAAGCTATGTTTGCAGCATTCCTGGGACAATGCCAGCTGTTTATCAGCTTGAGAGTGGAGGACTTTCCCACCGACTGGACGAAGGTGGGATTTATCATCAGCTTGCTCTCAGGCACAGATGTCCGTTGGGCTATGCCGTTGCTATCTCAGCCTAGCCCTCTGCTGGATGATTTCCAGGGGTTTTGTAATCATCTTCGGCTGATGTTTGAGGATCCCATTAAGGAAGAAACAGCCACCAGACTACTCAGGGCACTGCAGCAGGGCAATGGCTCCTTGCAGGATTATGTCAGCGAATTCCGGCTGCTTAGTCAGGACTCGGCTTGGAATGAGCCAGCCTTCATGGACACTTTTCAGGATGGGCTGTCCAATGACTTGCAGGATGAGCTGGTGAGGGTGACAGGCCACCGACGTTTGATGCGTTAGTTCACTTGTGCCTCCGGATAGATGCCCGGCTGCAGAGGCGGAGGCCTCGCCGTGCATCCCAGGAGACCACTAGTGTGCCAATTCCTCAGGAGACTGCAGTTGCCCGGGGGAAGTCCATGGAGTTGGGTGCCGCCACACCCTGAGTGGCATGCACGGTGATGGACAGACGGTGTGCAGGGCGATTTTGTTTTTCTTGTGGGGATCTTGGACACTTAGCCACAGCTTGCCCTAAGAAGAGTAGGGGGGCTGCAAGGTCTGAGACCAACCCCTCAGCTCCTGAACCACGTGTCAGAACTCAGGCGGGGGCCGATCCAAAGGAAACTGTAGGTCAGGCACAGTCCAAAACAGAGGTGGACGGGGCACCATGGCACATGGTTTTAGCAGCACACATCCTCTTGTCGGGTAGTCCGCAGGGAATTCTGGCCCCTGCCTTGGTCGATTCCGGGGCTACCATGAACTTTATGGATGCGCCATTTGCTACAGCATACTACATCCCTCTGTGTCCAGTGGACCCACCGATGCTGGTCAAGACTACTGATGGCTGGTTGCTTCTGTCTGGGCCTATCAAGGCTGCCACACAACCTTTGCGTTTGATCCTTGGAGAGCACGAGGAGGCCATCCCATTTTACATGGCTTCGGGCCTGCATTTCCACATAGTCTTGGGCTTGGCTTGGCTGCAGACGCACGACCCTCAGATCTACTGGTCACAAAATCTGGTCATGTTCCCGTCCCTGCAATGTGTTGACCACATCTGGCAGGTCTGTGTGGCCCAGGTACCCAGTTCGCCCAAGGTGGACGTGCTGCCGGGTTTAGTGGACTTTGCGGATGTTTTCAGCGAGCAGGAGCGGATCAACTGCCACTGCATCGGCCTTATGACTGTTCCATCGACCTGGTACCTGATGCGAAGCTCCCTATGGGTCATCTGTACTCCATGTCTGAGCCGGAGTTGGCCGCATTGTGGGACTTTCTTGACAAGAACCTTGCCCGGGGGGTTATCCAGCCTTCATCCTTCCCTTGTCTGCCCCGGTTTTGTTCGTGAAAAAGAAGACCGGGGATCTGAGACTTTGTCACGATTACTGGCGCCTGAATGCCATCATGGTACGTAACTGGTACCCGCTGCCCCTGATTCTGGAGTTGTTGGAGCAGCTCTGGGAGGCAATGGTATTCACGAAGTTGGACTTGCGTGGAGCCTACAACCTGATTCGAGTCAGGGCGGGGGACGGCCTTTGGCACCCAATACAGACATTTTGAGTACACGGTCATGCCGTTTGGGTTGACCAATGCACCAGCAATCTTCCAACATTTTATGAATGATATCTTCCGGGACCTGTTGGATCAATTTGTCGTCATTTACCTGGACGACATCTTGATCTACTCGACGTCCCGGAAGGATCATCAATGTCATTTGCATCTGGTCTTGCAGCGACTCCAAGAACATCATTTGTTCGCAAATCTGGAGAAGTGTCAGTTTTGGCAGACTACCATCGAGTTCCTGGGGCACCGTATCTCCCCTGAAGGAATTGTGATGGAGCCGGGCAAGGTGGAGGCGTTGCGTAGTTGGCAACCTCCTCAAGATATGAAGGATGTGCAGAGACTTCTCGGGTTTGCCAACTACTACTGGACCTCCATCCCCAGCTTTGCTTTCTTGACCGTGCCCCTCACTCGGCTCCTGCAAAAGAAAGTGTCGTTTCGCTGGGGTACCACGGAGCAACGAGCGTTCGTGGCCCTGAAGCAGGCTTTTACGAAGGAGCCGATCTTGAAGCACCCTGATCCCCATCGTCCATTTGTCGTGGAGACGGACGTGTATGACATCGCAGTGGGTGCGATGTTACTGCAGGCTCACGCCCCTGGTGGTACTCTTTTCCCTTGCGCTTACTACTCTCGGAAACTCAATCCTTCTTAGCGCAATTACACCATATGGGAGAAGGAGTTGTTGGCTATCAAGGTGGCATTCGAGGCCTGGAGGCCTCATCTGGAGGGGGCCAGGAATCAGGTCGAGGTCCGGACGGACCATCGGAATTTGGAGTTTTTCACCACGGTCTGTAAGCTGAACCAACGCCAGATCTGATGGTCTCTGTTCTTTGCCCAGTTCAATTTTAAGGTGACGTACATCCCTAGTGCGTTAAATCAAAGGGCGGGTGCCCTGTCTAGGAAACCGGAGTACTCTGACCCTGCGGACTCGCTTCCACCCTGGACTGTTCTACCCATCAAATCCTTTGCTGCAGTTCATGAACCCGTGGACGTACGGTCTCTGATACAGAATGCGCAGCGGGGCGACGAGTAGGTGGAGCAACGAAAGGCGGAAGTAGGGCCGGCTTCCCCATGGACCTTTGATGAGGACCTTTTGAGGTATTGGGACCGGTTCTATGTGCCCGCAGGGCCCCTCTGTGGACTGGTTCTCTCCCAGTGTCATGACACTCCAGAAGCAGGACATTTTGGCCTTTTCAAGACATTGCACCTGGTCTCCCGTACGTTCTGGTGGCCCCGCTTATGAGACGACGTGCAGAAGTACGTTACGACATGCATCCAGTGTCGACAGGCCAAGTCAGCGACGGGAGCTCCTCCAGGTTTATTGCAGCCCTTGCCGACCCCGGACAGACCCTGGGGAGCCGTGTCCATGGATTTCTTGACTGAGCTGCCTCTGTCATCAGGGTTTACCACGGTCCTCGTTGTGGTGGACATGCTCACCAAGATGGCACATTTCATCCCCTGCCGGAGATTGCCGACAGCCTGCGCCACAGCCCGCATATTCATTCAGCATGTGTTCTACTTGCACTGCCTACCAGATCGGGTCATCTCGGACAGTTGGATGCAATTCACGGCTCAATTTTGGAAAGGGCTGATGGAGGCTCTAGATGTCCAGGTGTGTTTTTCCTTGGCGCACCATCCTGAAACTGATGGGCATACGGAGAAGGTGATTGGATCCTAGAACAGTACCTGCGCTGCTTCGTGAATCAGCAACAGAACAACTGGGTGGAGTACCTGGCCATGGCAGAGTTTGCGTTTAACAACTCCCAGCATACCTCCACATGGATGACGCCCTTCATGGCTAATGCCGGATACCACCCTCATTTTTTCCCTCTCACCCTGGTGGACTCCCCGGTCCCTGCAACACAGGACTTCCTCTCTCAGCTCCAAGCGGTCACCAAGTGGTGCGCCACTATCGGAATCAGGCGAAGGAGGACTACGAAAGGGTGGCAGATACATCTTGGTGTGTGGTGCCAGAGTTGGCTGTGGGAGAGCGCGTGTGGCTGTCCACACGGCATCTTCTGTCCCACCGGCCGGCTAAGAAATTGGACCACCGGTATCTTGGACCATTCCTCATGGAAACCGTCATCAACCCAATGGCCCATTGCCTGACCCTCCCATGCTCGATGCGAGTGCACCCGGTGTTCCATCGCTCGCTCCTGATCCCTGAACTATCGGCTTGTCCTCTCCGCCGACCCTCTTCCCCTCAGCCATCATCACATGCGGTGGACACGTGGCCACTGCACGAAGTGGCCCGGATCCTTGACTCAAGATGGCTCCAGGGATGGTTCCAGTATTTGGTAGACTGGATGGACGAGGGGTTGGACGGGGGAACCTGGACTGATGCGATGGCCGTGCATGCCCCTGCCCTGGTGCGAGCCTATCATGCAGAAAATCCCTCGAGGTCACATCCCGAGTGTCAGACCTGGGGGAAGGGCCCTGCAGTGAGGGATAGTGTTGTGGCCTGGCAGGAGCCGTTGGAGCAGCCACCAGACTCTGACAGTGAGAGGCCCTATGAGTCGGCCCTGGAGGATGTGGAGAACCCTGGACAGGGTTCCGACTCCGAGCAGGGTGCAGAGAAACTGGTTGGCCACCAGGTGATGCCTGAGCCTTGGATCAGTGAGGAGGAGACAAGAGAGAGTGATCTAGAAACCAATAGTGAGTTGTTCCGGGATGCATGCCATCAAAGGGCTACTCGGCGTCAAGAACAACTAAGTAATTACAGGAGGTAATTATGCTCAGCTGATGGTCATTAAGCTCCTCTCCAGACTATAAAAGAGACTGCTTGTGCCACGCGTGACCTGTCCACTAAAGCGCGCCCGATTAAAGCGCGTACCTGACATCATCAGCAGCGCGACAAATACGACCGTGGAGAAAAAAGGTCGCTTTAAAAAGCGCTTTTAAAGCAAGCCGATTCACATAAAGGTAAGAGTTAGGGTTAGGGTTAGGGTTAGGGTTAGGTTAAGGGTTAGCGTTAGGTTTAGTGTTAGGTTAAGGGTTAGGTATAGGGTTAGGTTTAGGGTTAGGTTAAGGGTTAGGCTTAGGTTTAGGTTTAGGTTTAGGTTTGGGGGGGTTAGGTTTAGATTTACGCATTAATTTTAAGTTTACCGCTCACAGCGTGCTGTTTTCGTCGCGCTGTGATGACGTCACGTACGCCCTTTCGTCGAGCGCGCTTTAGTCTACCGCAGTTTTGTGGTGGAACCTGGGCCATGCCCTTCTTGCAGAAGTCAGTGCTTAGACTAAAGAGAAATGAACTTGGCAGGCTGGATTGCTGCCAGAGTTTGTTTGCATTGCTCCCAAGGTTTCATTTCATTTTCATTTCATTTTAATTTATTTGTATGCCGCCCTTTTCCCTGAAGGGACTCAGGGCGGCTCACAACTCAAAAGGGAAAGGAATACAAACAGAATAACAAAACATAAAAACCATACATAGTTAAAAGCACAACAATCATACCATTCGAAGTGGGGCAGCGAGTCTTTAGCCCCAGGCCTGTCGGAACAGCCAGGTTTTAAGGGCTATGCGGAAGGCCTGGAGGGTGGTGAGGGTACGAATCTCCACGGGGAGTTCGTTCCAGAGGGTCGGAGCAGCCACAGAGAAGGCTCTCCTCCGGGTAGTCTCCAGTCGACACTGGCCGGCTGATGGAATTCGGAGGAGGCCTAGTCTGTGGGATCTAATTGGTCTAGCGGAGGTAATTGGCAGTAGGCGGTCTCTCAAGTACCCAGGTCCAATACCATGAAGGGCTTTGTAGGTGACGACTAGCACCTTGAAGTGTACTCGGAGATCAACAGGCAGCCAGTGCAGCTCGCGGAGGATAGGTGTTACGTGGGTGAACCGAGGCGCACCCACGATCGCTCGCGCGGCTGCATTCTGGACAAGCTGAAGTCACCGAATACTCTTCAAGGGCAGCCCCATGTAGAGCACGTTGCAGTAATCCAGTCTAGAGGTCACAAGGGCACGAGAGAGCCTCCCGGTTCAGGTAGGGACGCAACTGGTGCACCAGGCGAACCTGGGCAAATGCCCCCCTGGTCACAGCTGACAAATGATGTTCAAAAGTCAGCTGTGGGTCCAGGAGGACTCCCAAGTTGCGGACCCTGTCTGAGGGGCGTACTGTTTGACCCCCGTGTTCCCCGACAGGCCCTTCGAATCAGCCATCCTCTCACACGAACACAACCACTCATCCATGCATTCCCCACATAGGTTAGTTAAAACACAAAAAATACAACAATAATGAGGTTTAAAAAGTGGGTACAGTCATCAATCAAACATACCAGTCACACCGCATTCCTAAAAAAAAATTTGCACACTGTGCAAGCGAGAACAAACTTGGTGTTCGATTTGAGGTAGCTGAGCACCAAGAGTGGTATACAGGTGGTATACAGGTGGAAGCAAATGGTATACCTCGTTCTTGGAAAGGTATAATAAAAGGTCCAGAGTCTAAAGAGTCTAAAGTCCGGAGTGGCCGTGGTGAATCGTGAAAGAGGGGGGGGGTACATTAGAAACATTATATCCCCTCTTATAGTTTTGCCATCTTCTATCGCTCCCTCCGTTGGACAGATGTACCAGGGAGCAAACCAAGGAGTAGACTGTAGATGCTACCGACAAGTCCGGGGGCCTCCACACTCGTTGTAAGTGCCCCCACCCATCCAGAGTCCAGTATGCCTCAGTGAGATGACTTGCGCGGGCGCTATCCAAGATAATACCCCAAGGGCAATGGCGGGTGGTAATGATGATAATGATGGTAATGATGGTAATAGTCAACAGTTTGTCGGACTTGCTGCCAAAGTCCTTATCTGTTTGTTTATTTGGCTTTCAGCCACCGAAATTCTGGTCTTGTTATTAAAGGACATTCCATTTTACGCTTGTCTTGCCTTTCGTATGGGACGGAGGAGGTGGTCAGAACAAACACTTAATGATAGTCACTGAGGAACAAATAAGCAATAAAATCATACTAGGAAACAATCAATATATATCGTAAGGATACAAGCACATAGTTACAGTATACAGTCATAGGTGGGAGGAGATGGGTGATAGGAATGATGAGATTAATAAGAGTATAATCTTAGTAAATGGTTTGACAGTGTTGAGCAGTGGTGGGATTCAGCCAGTTTACACCACTTTGGGAAAACCGGTTGTTTACTTTCTGAGCAGTTTGGTGAACTGGTTGTTGGAAGAAATCATTAGGACAGAGAACCGGTTGTTGTTCTTCAGTTGGTGCAGAAAGAACATTCTTTGTTGTGCATTTTTGATGATGCTTTTGATGTTAGTTACGCTTGTCTCGGCTTTCATATGGGATGGAGGAGGGGGTCAGAACAAACACTTAATGATAGTCACTGAGGAAGAAATAAGCAATGAAATCATACTAGGAAACAATCAATATATATTGTAAAGATACAAGCACAAAGTTACAGTATACAGTCATAGGTGGGAAGAGATGGGTGATAGGAATGAGATTAATAATAGTGTAAACTTAGTAAATAGTTTGACTGTGTTGAGCAGTGGTAGGATTCAGCCAGTTTGCACCACTTTGGGAAAACCGGCTGTTTACTTTCTGAGCAGTTTGGTGAACTGGTTGTTGGAAGAAATCCTTAGGGCAGAGAACTGGTTGTTAAATTATTTGAATCTCACCACTGGTGTTGAGGGACTTATTTGTTTAGCAGAGTGATGCCATTTGGGAAAAACTGTTCTTGTATCTAGTTGTTGTGGTGTGCAGTGCTCTATACCATCGTTTTGAGGATAGGAGTTGAAACAGTTTATGTCCAGGATGTGAAGGGTATGTATTTATTTTCCCAGCCTTCTTTTTGACTCATGCAGTATACAGGTCCTCAATGGAAGGCAGGTTGGTAGTAATTGTTTTTTCTGCAGTTCTAATTATCCTCTGAAGTCTGTGTCTGTCTTGTTGGGTTGCAGAGCCAAACCAGACAGTTATAGAGGTGCAGATGACAGACTCAATAATTCCTCTGTAGAACTGTATCAGCAGCTCCTTGGACATTCTGAGCTTCCTGAGTTGGTACAGAAAGAACATTCTTTGCTGTGCGTTTTTGATGATGTTTTTGATGTTAGTTGTCCATTTTAGGTCTTTTATGCTTTCAACCCAAGACTGTATTTTTGTCATAGCCATGATGAAAATGTGAATAAAGAACTTGTCACTCTGGGTACAGCGTAGTGTACAGCACACAACTTTTTTATACTTCCAAATACTCTACATGAAAAGACTTTTTTTTTTCAGATGCATAAGCCGTTACACTATGAAGCAAGGATAAACCCAGCAATCTCACCATTAGCATCATCATCCCATGTTTTTTGCTCTATGGACAATAATACAGTAAGGAAGTTTTAATGAAATGCCAGTGATATCTTCAGATTCAGGAAACAGATTCAAGGCACAATAAGTATTGTTTCACAAAGGAAGGAATCTGCTACCAGGATTAATATATTGCATATCTGCAAATAATTGAGAAGATTAATTTTTTTAAAAAAAGACCTGGAAAAAATGACAGAATCTGTAAGACTTATACAAAAACAAGACCATTTATTAGGTAGCATATACAAACATTGAAATACAATTTGGAGAGAGAACAAATAAAAATTGCTTGAAAAAATGAATGCAAAATTTCAAGAAGTAATCATAGTGGATTAATGGGAAAAGAGTTGTATAAAATGAACTTGCATTTATTATTCAAAATAAATTTATTATACTATTAAAAAGAATAAAATATATTGTTAAATTTTCTACAGGTTGTTTTAAATTTTTTATTTTTAATGTAATCTTTATTTTTAAAAGAACACTCTTGCAGAAAAAATATTTAAAAAAGAAAAGTACAGACTAATAATAGAAATTTAGAAGAAGAGACAGGCAAAGGAAAAAGATCTTTATTTTATACTTATCCATAGTCACTGGTTTATCGATGAATTCACAATTGTATTATGAACAGTACAAAATATTGTAAACCACAAGTAGTTCTCAACTTATGACCACAATTTCTGTTCTAAGCGAGACTGTTGAATGTGAATTTTGCCTTGTTTTATGACCTTGCCATGGCTGTTAAATGAATCGCTGCAGTTGTAAAGTTAGTAACAGTTGTTAAGTGAATATGGCCTTTCCTTATCAGAAAGTCACAAAAAAGTGGTTACATGACCCCAGGAGATTGCAACTGTCATAAATATGAGAGATGTGATTTTTGAGCATCTGAACTTTGATCATGTGGATACTACAATGGTTGCAAGTATGAAAAAGGTCAGTTTTCTGTATGTGTTTTGTATGTATGTATTTTGTGTAGGTCAGTTTTTCAGTGCCATTGTCATTTCGAATGGTCACTAAATGAACTGTTGTAAATCGAGGACTACCTATATCACAGAATGTCTGCAATAACAGATATTGCTGCACATTTTTTTTCCTACCTATTCCTTTGTAAAAACTCTCTGCTTAGTGGCTTGATCAAAAACGATATTTTCTCCACTAGCAGTTGTTTTCTCATAGTGCAAGACTCCCATTTTCCCTCCTCTGCTCGGCACAATGATAGACAGTTCAACCAAGGCAGTGGAAAACTGATTTCTGACATACCTTGACAGCAGGGGTGAAATCAACTTACCTTCGCTACCGGATTGCTTCGGTTGCATGTGCCACTTCCACGCAGAATGTCAAAAACAGGACGGGATGACATCTGGATGGGTGGGTGGAGTTCCTGCCACCAGTACCCAAACCGGATATAACCAGCTGAATTTCACCACTGCCTGACAGCTTCCTACAAGCAATGTCAATGGGAAAGTCAGTAGGAATTTAGAAGTCATTGATATTCCACTGGAGGTTTTTTTGCCCAGGGTTTTGTCTGTTTCTCTGTTTAGGTAAGAAACTATCTCTGAAAGTATGACCCAGTGGGGCATGGGCTGTCTACAATGGTGGGTTGCAGGTGATACTCCCCGGTACGGCCGTACAGAAGCCTGCCTGGAGCACTGGGTACTGTTCTGGTACGGTGCTCTGGAAGGCCCACCCGCCTGCCCGCGCTCCTTACCTGTCTTTAAAGTGTTCAGTGCTTACGCGCACGTGCACATCACATACAGCACTTGTGCAATGCTCTGCCGAGCAGCTGGAGAGTCACAGAGGCTCACGGAGGCATTGCTGGATGGTAAGACGCATGTGCACGCTGTGCACGTTCTTGTGGAGGACGCTGGGTCCCGTTTCAACTGTACCGGTTGCAACAGGATCCGGAACCCACCACTGGCTGTCTGATATAAGTGTAAAAGTAGAAATATGTCCCTTACATTGTTATTTTGCAAGCTTGTAAGGAAGAGTCAAATTCAGCTATTTCTTAAACATTACAAAATGATTTTCTACTAGTACAAGTACAAATATGAAAAGTTGACAATGCTTTCAGGGTTTGTTTTTCAAAAAGAAAATTGCTGCTTTTTCTGTCTACATGAATAAGAATATTTTTTTTAAATGGAACTAATTTTTAGCAAAAAAAAAGCGGGGGGGAAGTACAAACTGGATTAAAGCATTAACTAACAAATATTTAAATGTAGGGAAGTTTACATTCTAACACATGTTAAAAGCCTCACTGTTTCCCCCAATGTTTTAGAGTCTTCACTTGACAGATGTTTGAAAAGGCGTGCCAGAACCTAACTTCTTAACTTGCAGACTTGCAGACTTTCTATTTTTTTCTCCTTGCAGACTGTTAAACCTGAAATGCTTTCATTTCCCCCTTTCTTTTGACGGCTTCAGATTCATGTGATAATATTCTACAGCTTAGCATTCTGAAGAAAAGTGTGGTGTGATTCAAAGTTTTTTTTCAAAGGCGATTCAAGGAAATCTATGCAAAAACACTTTCTGTCTTCAGATGGGGCTGCCTGGTAAACGTCATAAAGACATATTTTGTTTTTGTTGCAGGAGTAACTAAGGAAAGTAGTTCTCTTTAGACAGAGCTGTTTATTGCTATCAATAGTTCAATTCTAGGAATCACTTCATAAGCCCAAGAATTCAAGTGTACCACTTCCACCATCACTGAGGAAGAATCTGCTGTTCTGCTAATTTGATGTTTGCTCTTTGTAAACTGTTGCCATGATAAGACATTAAAAAAAAATACCCAGAGACAAATTACATAATTGTTCCAAAGGTGGGTTTTTTTTCCCAAAAGGCAACTAGACTTCAGTTCTTCAGAACTGAGAAGCAAAATGTTTTCAAAAGACAAAATGAAGGAAGTTCAGTTGTCTTTTAGAAAAAGCACCTTTGCGACAACCATGACCTGGATGATTGAGAATCTCCATAGACTAATTCTATGGTTATTTACAAAAATGATTCCACTTAAGGCTTTATTATATGTCTGCCACCCATTTACATCAAACTCAAGTCACTTTTAAGGGGGAGGGTGGTCAAACTGAGCATAAGCATGCAGAGCTGATTTGTTTGTGACATTTTCCTCTAATAGGAGAACAGTCAGGCAGGTCTGGAGAAATACCTGGGAACGGCTGCTCCCACTTCATCCTAGATGCATCAACATTTACTTCCCTCTTTTACTTAACAGTACAGCTGACCACAGCTCGTCCACAAAAATCTTGACAACTTCACAGCAAAAAGTACAGGTAGCCCTCAACTTAGATTTTTGTTGCTAAGCAAAGCAATTGTTAAGTGAGTTTTGCCCCATTTTATACCTTTCTTGCCACAGTGTCACTTGTTAAGTGAATCATTGCAACTGTTAAGCTTGTAACATGGTTGTTAAGTGGATCTGGCTTCCCCAGTGACTTTACTTGTCAGAAGGTTGCCAGAGATGATCACAGAACTCCAGGACACTGTAACCATCATAAATACATGTCGTTGCCAATTGTTCACATTTTGATCAGGTGACTATGGTGATGCTGTAAAAGTCGTAAGTGTGAAAAATGGTCATAAATCACATTTTTTTCAGTGCTGTTGTAACTTTGAATGGTCACTAAATGAACTGTTGTAAGTTGAGAAGTACTTGTACAAGTTCAGAGAAAAGCTTTATCCTTGCTAATGCAAAATTTATATTGCATTTTATGTAATTCTGATCTTTATCAAGCCTTACAGTCTTGAATCTCTTTTAACAAAATCTAGAATAAAATGGAAAGGTTAGCTAGATTATGAGCTCTTAAAAATAGGGTCTTTGAGCTTTACAGGAAACTGTTTACTAAGTTTGAGTGACAGCTATAGTACAAATGTCCAGCTGTGTTTGTTTCATGAAAGCTGTGCAATTTTGATAATAAATTTCACTGGTCCGTTCCAAAGTCTTTTTGTTTCTTATTTTCTCAGGTTAAAAATCTGTGATTTTTAAAAAGAAGTTTTCATAGAAAACTGTGAAGATTTTAATGTATATTCACATGCAAACAAACATACATATTTTGAGAAGCATTTTTCCTGATAGTATAGTATAGTATAGTATAGCCTTTATTGTCATTGTACAAAATAAATACAACAAAATTGGTTTTAGCCTCGCTGGTGCAATCCATGACAACAAATACAAACAACATAAATAGTATAATGAATAATCCCAATGCCAGTAATTAGGGGGAAGAAAAAAGAAAAAGAAAGAAACAGAAAAAACTAGCCATACATTTCCATGTATGTGTGTGGAGTGATTGTGGTTGTGTTTAAGAGTCTGACAGACCAAGGATAGAAACTATTTTAAATCTAATTGTTCATCTGGCTATGTTTTGATGTCTTCTGCCAATGGTAGAAGTGCGAAGAGACACTGACCAGAATGTTAATCATTTCTGAGTATCTTCCTCACTCTGCTAAAGCAGTGAGCCCTGGCAAGGTCATCCAGTGATGTTAGAGGGCAACCAATGGTTACTTGTGCTGAATTGATCACTCTCTGTAGTGCCTTCCTTATGCAGCAGTTAAACTAGTGTACTGTAATGCAGTATGTGAGGACACTTTCTATGGTGGACTGATAGAAAGAGGTCATCCATTGTTCCACCTGATTTTTTCACAGGACTCTAAGGAAATGAAGGGGCATGTTGTTTTTCCAGGTGAGATCTTCACTAATAAGCACTCCTAAGAATTTAAAAGAAGAAATCCTCTCCACACAGCCCCCCTCGATATACACTGGCTCAGGTTCTTCTCTGTGCTTCTGGAAATCTAGCATCATCTCCTTTGTCTTACTAGTATTTAGATGTAAGCTGTTTTTTGAGCACCATGTGGATATCTTCTGGACTTCTTCCCTGTATACTGATTCATTCCCTATGAGACCCAGCACTGTGGTGTCATCTGTAATATTTATTATGATGTTGGATGGATCAGAGGATATGCAGTCATATGTATACAGCAAGTGCAGGTAGGGGCTGAGCACACAGTCCTGAGGGGAGTCTGTGCTGAGCTTCAGCGTGGAAGATGTAAAGGACTTTACTGTTTGTGGATGATCCATTAGGAAGTCTTTGATCCATTCACAAATGAGTGGAAGGAAATTCAGATCAGTCAGCTTTTCAATGAGAATGCCTGGTAAGATGGTGTTAAAAGCTGAGCTATAGTCTATAAAAGCATTCTGACATAATTCCCAGATTTCTCAAGGTGGCTCAGTGCAATATGTAGAGCAGTGGTGAAGGCATCCCATGTCGACCTGTTGCTTCTATAAACAAACTGGTGTTGATCAAAATTTGATGAAAGACAGGACCTGAGATGTTGTAGGACCAGTTTCTCAAAGCACTTCATCACTATAGATGTCAGTGCAATGGGTCTATAGTCATTCAGGCTGTTTATGGCTGCTTTCTTTGGGATAATTGTGGCTACTTTCAAGCATGGTGGGACTCTAGCCTGTTGCAGGGATATGTTAAAAATCCTTGTCAGGACCCCTGTTAATTCCTCAGCACAGATTTTTACCACTTTCCCCGGCACCCCATCAGCTTTGTTGGGATGTACAGCCTTCAGCACAGCTCTCACTTGATATTCATCCAGGGTGAATGGCTGGAGGTTAGAGGGCCTTTGGGCTAGAGCCACAGAGTCCTGTCTTTTGGCCTCAAAGAGGGCAAAGAAGCTATTTAGCTCCTCCACCTGCAGGGCATATGCATTGGCTATTTTTTGTATTGCCCTTATAGTTGGTTGGGTGTTGTAGCTCCTGCCACACCTGTCTTGAGTTATTATCTTCCAGATGCTTCTCTACCTTTTGTTTCTATTTCTGTTTAGCTGCCTTAATGCCTCTTCTCAAGTTTGGCCTGGTCTCATTGTATTCGTCTTTGTTTCCTGCCTTGAAGGTGGAGTTTCAGGCTCTCGGAAGTGATTGTACCTCTGCTAACATCCAGGGTTTATGATTACTGTAAACTTTGATGTGCTTATTCACTGTTACATTGTCTGTACATGTTTTAATGTATGAGAGTACAGTATCAGTGAATTCTTGCAGCTCCAAATGTTCAAATATTCTCCACTCGGTAGTCTCAAAGAATCCTGCAACTGGCAGAATGCTCCTGCCAGCCAGATTTTGACAGTTTTCCTGACTAGCCATATCCTTTTCCTAAGGGGGTATACTTTGGGCACAGTAGCAGAGAGATGTGGTCAGACATATCCAGATGAGAGAGGGGAATTGCTATATATGCCTGTATTAAGTTTGAGTACATATGATCTAGAGTGTTCTTACCTCTGGTGGTACACTGCACATAATGCACAAACTTAGGGAGAACAAACTTTAGACAGGCTTGATTAAAATCCCCAGCCACGACAAAAACACCCTTAGGGTAAGTTTGCTGCTGCCTCTCAATGGTGTCATGTAACTTAGAGAGCGGTGTGCTAACATTTGCATCAGGTGGAATATAGACAGTGGTGATAACTATAACAGAAATCTATCTAAGTACATAAAATGGCCGATAAGTGACAGTTAAGAATTGTACATCTGGAGAATAGTGTGTGTAAGTAACTCTACTGTTAGTACACCAGCCATTATGTGTGTAAATACAAAGTCCTCCACCTTTGATTTTACTAGAGTTGCTGTTTTTGTTGAAGCAGTGTGTGGTGTGGTTAGTTAGCTCCACTGATGCATCTGGTACAAGTGGATGAAGCCAGGTCTCTATGATGATCATCACACAGCAGTCATGAATGAGCTTTTTCATTGCCATCCATAGATCTAGTTCATCAGTTTTGTGGACAAAGGATCAAGAGTTGGTTAGAAAAATGCTTGATAATGCTGGTCTGTGAAGCTGCTTCCATAACTGAACTAGCCAACCAGCTCTGCATCCTTGCTTCTGCTTCCACTCTCTTCGCTGCCTCCTAGACCCAACAATGTAGGCCCATGGAGAGCCCAGCAGTCTTACTATGTCATTTGGTATATTATGAGACTGCTGGAAGTCGCTGGTAATTTCAAGTCAACTATCTGATCAATCCAATCTTTAGTAACTCCCCATGGGTATAAACTAGTTTTTGCCTACATACTCCACTGTGACACCAGGAGCAAAAAGCTGCAGGATCTACACACGCCACCCTCTTGGAACAGGAAAAAATATTATTATAAGATTAATAATTAAAATATTGATTATTATAATTATTAATTATTAAAAATAGTATTATTGTCTTTTACATATTTTCACAAGTACACAATTGTAGCATGACAACATTTTCTTCAAAATCTACATCAAAACATCCCAAGACCTGCAAAAGGTAACTGCATTTAAATTCACACAATCATTTCAAGTTTTCTTATTCCAGCATACATAGAAGAAAGCACCAATGTATGGCTGCTGGGATTACATAAAGTTAAATAAAACATAAAGGTTTTAGGAAAGTTTATACTTACTGTACTCCAAAATTCTTCTGTTTATTTTACTTAACAATGCTTCACCATTATAGATATGAATCTCTGAGTGATATCAACTAAAAACAACTATATAGGAAACTTAGCAAAAGGTTCTTTGCAATGATATTTTCTATTTACACCTCAAAAATGCATGTGATCCTGCCTTCCAATAACCTCAGATTTATAGCATCTCAAACATTTTGTTAATAACCTTGAATTACACCCTTGAAACTAGGACTCTACAGCACCTCTTCTGGCTAACATATTTTATTTACTTGTGAGCTGTAACTCACAAAAACTTAAGTCTTTTAATAACATTTATTAGTTTGAAAATATACTACTCAATCTGATTTTTTTGCTACCATAAACAAACAAGGTAGTCTTCTTATAAAGTTTGAAAGATCTCACTGCCATGCCTCTCCTTCAGTTCAATTGCATTTTTTCAATCAGAAGTTGTTTCTTCTACACAACTGATAGATTCAATAAAATGAAAAGAAGACAGAAAACATAATGGTATGTCGGAAGGACCTTGGGAGACAGAGTCACAGCCAGGGGAATGTTCATATAAAAGACAACTTAGCTTGCCAAAGGAATGTGAACATGGCAAATATATCAAGAGGGACTCTCCCGAATTTCTTGAGCAGTAAATGTGATGAGGAGGAAACCGACTTTCAGACTTGCAAGCGACTCTGTTATTTTAACTGTACAATAAATTAGTCATGCTTCCTGTCTGGACGGCATTGTTAGATTGCAATCACACATGCAAATCTGAATGTACATTTCTCACCTATCACTTTTATAGCATATAAAAGAGTGCCATTTTTCTATTCTTCACTTGACAAGAGCACCTTGTTGAATCTTATCCTAACGATAAAGTATTAGAGAGAAAGTCCACAGATAAAAATGTAGGGTTTGAATAGATGGCAGATGGTTTAAGAATGCATAGTTAGATAAATCTCCATAAAGCATCATGCTTCACTTTCTTCTCTTTCCATTGCTGTGTGTTCCCAAATCTACAACATCACTGATACATTTGAGAGTGAATCCATTCTACCAGAGTATCTGTTTATGGTTTATTGGTAAACAAACTCTGTTAGATGTGGTCCCATTTATGGCTCAAGTTGCCACTGATAATGTGACTTTCCTGAGTAATAATTTTTTAAATTAGATTTTTGAATTGTATTTCTATATGTCTGATTCTATATAGCAGTGATGGCAAACCTATGGCACATGTGCCAGAAGTGCCATGCAGTCATTTCCCCTGGAGGCATCACCAGTTGCTCTTCTGGGTTTGGGTGCAGCAACCAACTGGTCTTCACACACATTGGTGTGCCAGAAAGCAGAAGTGGAACCACCCGGTGCACATGGGCATGCCAGGAAAATGATCTTTTTGTTTGTAGGGTGCACATGCACATTGTCCATTTGGTGATCTGGTTCCTGGTGTGCATGCACACGCAAAAACCAGCAACAGGAAGAGCAATGGCTGCACATGCCAAAAGACATGGAGAGAGGTTCCCGGCCATCACTTCTTAGCAGAGTAGAGCTGTGGTTGGGGCTTCCCTTCCTCCCCGCCTGAGCGGGCTTCCTGCATGGCCCCAACCCTCCAGCCCATGGCTCATCTGTGGTCCAAAGTACCTGGCTGGCCCAGGCACCCTAGAAAAGCAGTGCCAACAGCAGCCACAAGGGGAATGGCAGAAGAGGCTGGCTGGCCCCTGAAGCCACTCCCACACCAGCCAGAAGCAGCAATGTGACAGCCGCTAGGGGCGAGGGGGCAGCAATGGCAAGGACGGGCTTTCCTCCCTCCCGACCTGAGCGGGCTACTTGCACAGCTCCAGCCTGCGGCTCTGATGATGATCCATGGTCTGGAGTGCCTGGCTGACTCGGGCGCCCAGAAGAGCAGCAGCTGCAGCCACAGGGGGAAGGGCAGGAGCAACCAGGAGCCACCACAGCTTCTCCCACGTCAGTGAGCCAGGCCCTCGTGGCATCTTTATGAGGGTAGCTCGCCTCCCTGCCAGCAGCTTCTCCAGCACCCCAGCTGGAAGCAGCAGCACAACAGTCGCCATTACCAGGGGTGAAGGGGGTGGCGGTGTGAGAACAGAGACCACCACCCCTTCATCCAATCCCCAACAGCGGCTGTTGTGCTTCCGCTTCCAGCCAGGATGCTGGCAGAGGAGCTGCTGGCGGGGAGGCAAGCTAACCAAATAAAGACACTGCTGAGGCCTGGCAGAATATATCCTGTCTGGAAGTGGAAGCACTCCGGACCATGGATCCTCATAAGAGCCGCGGGCTGGAGCTGTGCAAGAAGCCTGTTCAGGCAGGGGGAGTGAAGCCTGGGCCTGCCCATCCTCACCATCACCACCCCTTCTCCCCAGTAACGGTGGCTGTTGCGCTGCTGCTTTCAGCCGGGATATATTCTGCCAGGCCCTTGGCGGCATCCCAGTACCAGGGGTGAAGGGGTGGTGGTGGCGAAGACGGGTGGGCCTGGGATTCCCTCCTCCCCCCTGCCACCCAAGCATACTTCTGCACAGCTCCAGCAACAGCCACTGTTGGGGAAGGGACGAAGGGGCGGCAGTTGCCCTTTCTCGCCACTGCCACCCCTTTGCCCCTGCAACTGTTGTGCTGCTGCTTCCAGTCAGGATACTGGCAGAGGAGCTGCTGGCAGGGGGGCAAGCTACCCGCATAAACATGCTGCCAAGGGCCTGGCAGAATATATCCCAGCTGGAAGTGTAAGTGCTCCAGACCACGAATCCTCAGAGCTGCAGGCTGGAGCCATGCAAGTAGCCCACTCGGGGAAGGAGGGAAGCCCTTGCCCGTCCTTGCCATTGCCCTCGCCCCCCAGCAACTGTCAACAGTGCTGCTTCTGGCTGAGATGCTATAGCAACCAAAAGAAGGAGAAGCCACCATGGGGGAGGTGGGCAGGCCAGTCACTGATTGCAGATGCTTCTGGTGCATCAGATGGAACAGGTGGAAAGACTACTGGGACTTGAGGCAGCAGCAGCATGGACATAGGCAACACGCCCAGGAGAGGCAACGGTGGCAACAGCATTATAAGGGGCAGAGCATAATGCCCAGGGGTTGCCCCATAACACAGGTTGGGAACATGGAGCCAGGAAATGAGTCTCTCAGGGCATCGGCTGGCCAAAGCACGGGCCTTTGCAGGCCACAATAGAGACAAAGTCTGTGTGCTGAGCGGGGTGATCGTGAGGCTTGGGGCCAGTTCGGCCACCCCACCAAGAGAAGTTGCCTCCAAAGGTGGCATGGTGCAGCAGGCGCAGCCGTTGTGGATGTAAATAGAAGGTGCTGGGTCCCTCCAAAACCACCATTATATTCCTCATTCCATCACCCAGGCAGGTGGAGCAAGAGTCCAGGGACAAGCCCATCAGCCACAGCCTCCATTTCCAAGAACAGGCTGTTCAGTCGCCCCCAGTGCAGTCCAGGAGACAGCAAAGAGCCTCAGGAGGGCGGGGTAGGTTGTTTTCGCCCACCCCAGAGCCCTTGAAAGCCTCTGGAGCCTGGGGAGGGCAAAAAAATCAATCATGGATCCATCATGGGCCAAAAGAAGGGGTCGCGCACGCATGTGCAGGTTGTGCATGTGCATGTGCACATGCACAAGGGGGGGGTCACACACAAGGGGGGGTCACACACAAGGGGGGTCACACACAAGGGGGGTCACACACAAGGGGGGTCACACACAAGGGGGGTCACACACAAGGGGGGTCACACACAAGGGGGTCATACGCGGGCATATGGCACGCCCGCGTATGACCCCCTTGTGTTCCCAATGCTTTTGGCACGGGAGCCCAAAAAGATTCGCCATTGCTGCTATATAGTAAAGGAGATTTACATCCCATTGGACTTTATGAAGAGTTTTCCTAATAATAAGAATCACAACACATATCTGAATGTTGTCTGTGTGTGTATGTATGTGTGTTTGCATGTGTAAAACTACCAGCATGAGCAGATTTTGTTTCCTAGCAAGGCACATATGATGCCAGTCAAAAACCTACATTACTAACCATATTTCTCCAAAAATTGTCTGATTCAGATTATTCAAATTTCTGCAAACTTCCCAAGTGTATTCAGGAACTATAATATTATGCCATTTAAAAAGTCTGCATTTAATATTTTGCAGGCCAATATTCCATGTAGTTTTACATTCCATCTTTAGAACATGAGAGTTTCTTTCCTCCAGTGCTATCTATGGACAAAATCTATGATTAAGTGAAAGCTATTGCTATGTTTTAGACTGACTTTTATGTATATTAATATTTCTTTACTAAAACTGGCTGCTGTCAAAAGTGATGAAGAAAAAAGGCCAAGAAATTACATAGTCTTCTAGTAAGAGGAATAATTTAAGATTTTAAAGTGACTTTGTATTACTGGCAAATGAGGCTGAAATTAATTTGCTTGATAAATGCGTTCTATAAATTTAACCTCTGTGAATTTTGTTATTGAATATTAATCATCTGTTTTCTTATTAGATGTAAACATTCACTAAGCAAATATTTTAATAAACTTCAAATGAAGTATAACTATTATAATCTATGGAACCAATCTGCTTCTCAGTACTTCTTTTCTGACAATCCATTCCACATGTAGTTATGGATCTCCCGCATACTTTTTCAATTATATTGTTGTAGTAATTATAAAACTTTTTCCTCAAAAAATGAATAAGAAGCCCTTACATGTATAAAAAGACTATAAGTAATCATTAGATCATGGATGTGGTTAAGATTTCTTCCTGAAAATATAGAACTTTAGTAAATCCAACTGATAAAACTGACTGACCTAAAAATATCGATTCTATCTTAGAATGTCTAAGATTACAAAATAGGATTTCTAATTTTTCTACCTATACAAGAAAACCCCATACACATACATGATGGAAATAGCAAACAGAAAGACATCAGTTTATTTAAAAAAATATTCTCCAATGCATGTATTTTGGAAAAAAAAAAAGCCAACAAAAATGTATATGAATTTTCATAAGAACAAAAATGTATACTTTTCATTCTTTAAAAAATATTTTTTTAAAACCAGGTTCAAATAATTTATTGATAAACAAATTTGATAAATTAGAAACTAATTTCAGATTTATTTATCCTAACACTAAGATTAAACCCAGGGGTTAATAAGTCTTGTTTAAAGTTGCCTATTAACATTCAGTTTTCATAAATCATATTTGTTGGGCTGCTTTATATGATATAACACTGAGTGTCATTTTCTCCTTTAGGACACCACAAGAATTTTTTTTAAAAAAACCTTAGAGAGAGAAAATATTTAGCTATTTCCTAAAATGATAAAAATGCATACATCTACCTTCTGAACAAGTGGTAATGAGGAACAACTAGCAACTTGATAAACTTTTATGTATGCTATGGAGAAACCATGGAAAAATCACCAGACATAATGAGCTATTTTGATACAATACAAATAAGGTCACCCAGCTGTTTTCTATATCCAAAGTAACACACGATATCCTGGTTTCCATCTTTTAACATTTTAACCACTACCCCAAACTGGCTCTCTGCCACATTAATAGCCAAACAGCAGAGTGTAACATCTTTAAGAGGCATATCTGTGAGGGCCTAACTTCTCTTTCTGAGGTGTGCAAATAATAATAATAATTTATTTGTCAGTGCACAACATATGTACAATGAGATTGGTTGATCTCCCTCAGTGCACCCCCCACAACACAATACAACTCACAGTGAAGACAGAAAATCCTTAACCCAATAAATCATATTAACAAACACCCAATCCTATTGCACCAGTGTGAACATGTTACACATTGCGCCGGCCCTGCAAGTCAGCGTACTACACAGCTCCAATGTTATTTCGCATTCAGGAGTCTGACAGACCAGGGATAAAAACTGTTCTTCAGCCTGTTTGTGCGGCTGGCTATGCTTCTATATCTCCTTCCCGATGGTAGGAGGATAAAGAAGTGCCATCCAGGGTATGAGTCATCACTGAGGATTTTCCTCACTCTTCTAAGGCAACGAGCCCTAGATATCTCATCTAGTGGTATCAGAGGACAGCCCAAAAATTACTAAATTGTAAATTTTGGATTAGAAAGATATCTGGAAAAGCTTTACCAGCAGCAGCAGCAATCGAAGAAAAGCTACTAGCAAAGCCATAAGCCAAAGTCTATCTATTAGTCTTTATGATCTGCAAACTCTCAAAATAGGCTTATAGCTGGGTAATCCTTATATATGAGAATAATAGTCTTTCCCAAACAGAACTGCATAAAGAAATATGTAGCAGCACATCCAGAATTAACCCTAATTGACCAGCCATTTCTGTGCACTTGCTTCATGCTGAAATAATAGGGGTCTAACTTCTTAATCATGACAGGTTTTAAAGTAACCAGTATAGTTTTGAGGAGATGAAGACTTTCTGATCTATAGTAACATATGTAATGACATTAACAGGTTAATGAAACAGCATGATTGTATAATGTCTAGAGACATGCATTAATGTCTCTGATAATTTAACCACAGAGAAAAACAAATGCTCTACTTTTTTCTATAGAAAAGAATGTGTTATCATTTTCTATGAATCAATATGAAAATATTGAACAGACTGTACTAGCTATAAGCCCGCCCTCCCTCCCTGTATGTATGTATATGTATATGTATATGTTTTTATCCCTGGTCTGTCAGACTCCTGAATGCGAAATAACATTGTAACTATATGTATATGTATATGTATGTATATGTATGTATGTATGTATGTATGTATGTATGTATGTATACACACACACACATGCACACACACACACACACACACCTTTCTGTAATAAATTTCCTAAGAGACTAAAAGTAGTAACAGCACCAATTGTTAACTTCCTAGTTCTGACTTGGAAGCCTACAGTCAAATTGGCCTTATTGTAACATAGCACAGCACAGACTGACTGAAGCATCTTATATACATTTGAGATGTGTGCACATGTGCGGTGTAGCTGAGCTGGGCGAGGGCTTGCATGCCTGCAGAGAGGGCTCCGCATGCCACCTGTGCCACATATGCCATAGGTTCATCATCACAGTTCTATGAGAATGCAGAGAACATGCTTTTAAAAACCTGACCATTGGACCCAACTAATAATAAAAGAAAGCTTGGACATAATTATTCAGTTCTAAACAACAAAATGAAGGAGGATCCAAAGTTCATTGTTGATTTTCAAAAATATTGAAGCTTCCCAAAGTCAATAAAGCAGGGGAGGTATAAAGCAGTCCAATATTCTTAGAATGAAGGAACTCATTGCAAGACAAAGCACTTTTATATTAGCAAGAAACAGGGAAAAAAATTCCAGCTAGCTAATGAGCCATTGTGGGATTGCAACTAGAAGAAAATAAAATGCATTCGTATTTCATTATGTGAAATGAGACTGAAATATTCTAATCAAAAGGCAAATACCCCAGAACATATTCACTAGAGACAAGATTCCTAAAATTCGGTGGTATCCAGGTATGGAGGATTTTTTTGGTATTCATGAATTTCACTTTAAACACATCACTAAAATATTTTAATATCACTACTTTCCTGAATATCATTGGATCTTTCATTATACTAATGTAGATTGGAGAATCACTGGGGTGGGGAGAAGAGAAAATAAACCTTTGCTTTTTTTCCCCTATGAAGATATCAATTAGAAGTAGGGTTTACATTAACTCATTCTTTTTGAGAAATAGACCAAGGGTTTATTGATCTTCCACAAATATACCATATAGAGTACCAATGATGTTGGTTAGGAACAGGTCATCAAATAGATGAATTTAGCCTGGAAGTATTGCATCTACCCAGCTGAGATTTATTCTGGAATAGTGATGAGATTTTTGTCAGCATTCCAGATGAAAAGCATGTGCTTAATTACTGAAATATGTATCCCATGCCAATGAAGAGGAATCCCAAAAGCAGATGGAGAAGACCAGTAAACTTTCACTTTAATCTCTTTTGAATATCAATAAAGTAAGAGCCAAGCAGTTGAGGTACACATGAATTGACTGATTATTCCAGTTCAAAATTACAGCAGAAAGTTATAATTACAAAGACACAGTTGATTAGAATATAATACATTCTTTAAGAAAAAATATGTATTCTTCTGTTAGAATGCTTTTCTCTGTTCTGAACTGATAAAAAGAACAAATCATTAAAAATATACACCATCAAATTGTACTAGTTTAAAGTCATTTAACTAAATAATGTTTGCATTTCCAGAGCCAAAAAGTATTTGCTAAGCTTCCAAAGCAAATTGTATATCATCTAGGTGAGTCATAGTAAGCATTTTTTTTATTTTACAAATAATAGCACTTCTGGGTAACTGCATACCTGGAGAAAGTAGGAAATCCCCTAAATGCACCTGGTTGGTGAATCTTACGTATAAAATTAAATGTAGCATATGAATATCTAACAGCAGTTGGGTGAAAATATAAAATGACTAGAAAAACATAATTTAGAACAACTGCAATAACAATTGTGTTTATTACAGTTGTAATCCTGATGGCTATTTGACAAATGTAATTTAATATTTTGAAACTTCCAGGCATACAATTCACACAATGGAATGACAAATAGTCTACAGAGAAGAAACTTTAGGAACAAAACTGAAATGATTGCAGTTCAGCCGTTTGTCGTTGCTTCAGGCAGAAATTGTGAGATACCTTCTATCATATATTAAGCACCGGGATACAAATTATGCTTCTTGATTCTTAACACCAGAACGCTGTAGAGAAAAAAAAATCAACAAAAAATGAGTAATTAATTGTGTGAGTTAATCATAACTTCAGTTCAAGCCGCTTTTCAAAGTATGTGCTCAAATTTAGGATAAGGCCTTGAGAAACAAGAACCGGCACTGCTCAGGCTAGGCAAAACCACTGAGCAGCCCTATCCAAATCTCAAGATTAGAATTACAGGCAGTCCCCAGGTCAAGAACACTTCCAATTCTATCTTTAGCTCAAATTTGTATGTAAGTCAGAACTTATACTTACAAATGGACTGCCATTTTACTCCCATTACTAAAAATGGCGAATGGCATTGTCCTTCCTCAAGCTGACAAACCACTGAATCATGAATGCTGAAGACTGCTGAAAACACATTGTATATTAAGAATATGCAGCCACAGCAGTTTCTAAAAGCAAATTATTCATATATATATATATATATATATATATATATATATATATATATATATATATATATATATATATATATATATATATATATATATATATATATATATATATATATATATATATATATATATATATATTCTTTTTTACATGTACTAAACCAACTTATCTAGCTGCAATAAAGACTACGAAGCTCCTCTGTTAACTGGCTCCTGAATGCAGTCTTGTTTCTGGGAGAATCAAGATTTAACCCGAGCCTGATTTGAAATTTGATCACACAGCACTTCTTACTGCCACCAATTCCACTCTCCAATTTCTCCAAAGCTTTTTAAAATCACTACACAAATATTTTCATAGATGACGTTGGGGGGAAAAAAACCAGACATGCATGCATCTCTTACAAACTATCAGTAGTCTGTCTAGGTGACCAAAAAGGTCATTCAGACAGCTCTCCATTTCCTGAGTGGCCACACTGTCTGAAGTTATAAGAAATCCTTCACTCTTTCACTGAACAAAAAGCCAAAAGGAGCTGTTGGCCCATTTGCTTACCCATTTATATTTTCAATTATACGTTTGTGTACATTTTTCCTGGGCATATTTTTCAAGGAAAAAAAATTGAATAATTGTAAAACAGCTCCAAGGCCACCAAGTGATCTTTTATCTATGGCATTCAAGAACCCCTGTGAGTTAAAATGGTGAAAGGATATATTTTCAGTGCTTGAGAACCAAGACTATGGATAGGGAAAGATGCCTTCTCTTCCAAAGCCAAGAGATAAGGTGAGATACCAGTTGCTGTCATGTCATTCCCTACACTTTTTACAGAGGCACAGTACTACATAGGAAAGCAACTTTCCTCCCAGTTTAAATAAACTGGAGTAGAACTAGTGACTACATACACTTTAAAGGACTATATAGGTCCAAATTCTTCTGAAGCAACACAAGCTTTCACATGTTGTTTTGCATAGTGAAGAAACTGCAAAGGGCTCTTCATTACATGGGACAAGACAGACTTAAGCACTTTATTGGATTGTTTTTATCCTGCCTTTATAACTAACTCAAGACAATAAACATACATGATACTGCCTCCTCCTCCCATTTTCCATGTGGAATGAGCTGGGCTGAGAGAGAATAATTGGTTCAAAGTCATCCCCTTTCTCTTGGTTTCTAAGCCAGCAACTTCACCACTACACCAATGTGGCTCTCACTTCACATCAAGTCATCTCCCCACTTCAACTCCAACATTTGTCTTCATTAGGAGAGTCTTCTCTTTCACGCAATACACTTTTTTATTCAAAAATTGAATATCTGGTAGCCTATGCATAACACCCAGGTACTGTTTGATTAGTGATTTAGTATTTTCACTAATTTGATTATATACTGAACAATATGCTAAAGGCTGTATTCAGGGTTTTTATAAAGCTTCAACTCTGTTCTTAATTTTGAAGACAGTCCAGACAGACAGACAGACAGACAATTTACTTCTCAAAATTTGCCAGCATAATTTTACTTATTGGCTAAAATGTCTCAGGGCATTTGAAACAGGAATTTAATATACTGTATATGGTGAGATATATTAGTTCAAATAATACTTTGTTTACTCCAGAAATGAGGTCTTCAGAGATCTATTTTTACCAGAGACATCATTATGGTTAAAAAGGAGCTTAAAATTCACATTATAGATGCATCTCTGCAGAATGATTTTGTTTTGCTTAGGGCCATAAAGTTAGTCTCTTGGTATAACTTACTTAAATATATTCTGAACCCATAGGATTATCTCGTCAGAATTAAAAAGTTCATTTTGTGAAGTGTACTTATCCTTAAACTAATAAAACTAAACTAAATTAAACTAAACTAATTGATGCCTCCTACATTTTGGAAGGAAGGTTTACCAAGATCTCTGGTTATTTGTGTTCATTTGTGAGCTAGATCTGGTAGGGATTCTTTTTCAGTATTTATTTAATCGTCCTTTGTATCTGGGAAATCTACATTATAGAATTCTCCTAACTCCCCTTTTTATTAAATGAATTATATAAATTGGGATTCCGTTGTTCACAGTGGTAATCGCCTGTGTAGCAGAGAAGCAAGATTCATTTTGTTCCATTAACATGTTATGCTGGTTTAATATAGTAACCATGGCTTTAAAGCAGCATATTACAGATTCAGAATAAAATGTATTACAGTACATGTATGGCCCACTTTGTGTGCACATACCTGTGTACCAAGAGCTATTATAGTTGTTTCCTAAAAAGAGGCAGGATCTGCTTCATTTAACAACTAAGTTACCATCCCAATTTGGGTCACTAAATGAGAACTACTTGTAGCCTCACAGTTCCAATCCACAATAGGGGGCTTCCCAGAAATTTACATTTCCCAGAAAACATGTCGACATTGAGCAATACAGTGGTTGCCAATGCTTACTGAAGCTGAGCAATTGTATGACTTTCAGCTGAAGGTGCTGCTAGTATTCACCATCAAGAAATGTTTCTAGAGAGGACGGAATGCATTTGGATGGGATTCAATGGTGACAATGCAAGTGGACTCACATTGGTAGCAAACAAATAAATGGGGCAGCATGTGTGCTCTGCTGCAGAATATAAGACCCAGGAGTTAGGCAAATATGCAAGGTGCTGATGCAAAGCCTGAGACAATGGCAATAGAGCACATATTTTCTTAATCTATAAATCTTTACTGTTTCTTTCAAATATCTCACCTAGTTCGGATAGTTTGAACCATATTTTTTGGACTATAAGGCGCATCTAGCTTTGGGGGAGGAAAACAAGAAAAAAAATGTGCCTCTGCCTCCCAGCAGTTGGCCTCCTTGCAGCAATCAGTAAACAGTCTGGTCAGCTTCAAGACAGACTGATTTAGCACCAACAGCTGATTGGCAATTGGATTTGCCTCCTGGAATACTCTCTATCAGCTGTCCCAGGCTGTGGGGATTGCCACCGCCAATTGCCGTCATCACTGCCCATTGCTGCTGCCACCTATCATTGCCTTTGTGTGTTGCATTTTTGGCCATGCATCCCATTTTTGGTCTCCGCATGCTCTATTTTTGGCCTCTGCAGGCCCCATTTTCAGCAGTGGGGATAGGCAGCAGTGGTAGCAACCCCCACCACCTGGAACAGGTCAAAAATGGGGTGCATAGAGGCCAAAAATGGGGCACAAGGAGGCTAAAAATAGGACACACAGAGGTGGCAATAGGCAGCAGCGGTGATGGGTGGCAATGATGGTGATGGCGATCCCACAGCTGGGAACAGTTGATAGATGTATACCAGGAGGCAGATCCAATCACCAATCAGCTGCTCGTGCTAAATCAGGCTGTGCTGAAGCTGACCAGGATATTTGCTGTTTGCTGGAATGAGGCAAATTGCTGGAAGGCAAAAGCCGAAGGGTAGGGGCCAGTGGGTGGGCAGGGCTTCAGCAACATTTGCTCTATAAGACACACAGACATTTCCACCCACTTTTGAGAGTGGGGAAAGTGTGTTTTAAACACCGAAAAATATAGTAATTTATTTTTCTTAAGAAAAAGGCCTTCACAATTCAGGTTGATTGATCTTGGATCCTATTATTGTAAAGGAAGAAAAAAAAGCATATCGTTATACATTTTTTTCTGTATCATGGCTACTTTGCGGGGTCCGTTGTGCTTCTTTGAGATTGGTTATTTTCTTGCATATGTTTCATTACGCAACTAGGTAACACCCGCAGTGCTAGAAGGAAGTGAGGTTTGCTTTGTACAAGTTGTCAGCCCTCATGCTGACATTCACGGGGTAGCAGCTTTCCTGCGGCAACGCTACCTTCCAACCTCAGCAAGGGCTTCCATGCCGCCATCGCCAATGCCGCCAATGCCGTACCCACTTAGCCATGCTTACACACCACCAACACCGACGCTGCCACTAATGCCGCTGAGGCCGCCACCAAAGCCCTTCCCCTCATCTCTCTGATGTCGGTGGAGCCTGTTAGATCCTCCTGGACAGTAGCTGCACTTCAGAGCCTACTCTGAAGTGTAGTTGCCTACTCTGAAGTAACTCTTCTACTTGGGTGCAGCTGCCTACTCTGGAGTAATTCTTCTACTTGGATGCAGCCAATAAGGAAGGGGCAATGATAATACTGAGTGGGGGTGTGGCTGAAGATCATGGTGATTGGTGTTGGTGATTAGGGGTTTCATTTGAGTAATTGGGTGGATGTGTGGGTGGAACTGGGTGGGATAATGGTATGTCTATGGTGATGGGGTTAACTGTTAGAACTGACTTGGATTTGCTTATCTTTGCATCATAGTCATTTAGTGCTGGTTATCACGTAGTTTCTTAGATAGAGATACAGTTTTCCACCAAACAAACTGGCTCTCTGTTTATTTTCAATATGAACACCAAACGTGACCCAAGTAGCTTGCCCTGTCAGTGTTGGTGGGAGAATTCTTAGTAGTTCCTTGGTTGGGGTATTGTTTACTGCTTGTTTGTATATTTGATTTTAATCATGGTATTAATATCTGCTTAGCTGGATGTTAATTGCTGGTGAGGAAGTGTTTGGTCGTTTTGTTTCCTTTTTAGTTTTCTGATTGTCTCTTTGCATGTATGCAGATGTTTATGTGCCAGACTTCCAGGAATTATCTAGTTTTTTTGGACTTAGCTCGGTCAAGGATGCTCACAGTTTCTCAGTTGAAACTATGGTTAACTCTGTTCAAGCATTGGACAATTAATGAGTTTTCATCATGTTTTCTGATTTCCAGTTGAGTCATGGATACCCTGTGATAGTCCTTTGCCTGTCTAGCCTACATTGCAGGATTTACACATGGAGATGACTCCTTGAGGTACTTCTTGAGGTACTGAGTCTTTTAGTTTATTTAAGATGTTTGGGAGGGCTTTAGCTGGTTTGCATGCTATAGAGATGCCATGTGGTTGCAATACTCTGTTGATTGTTTCTGAGATGTTTTTAATGTATGGCAGTGTTATACTTTTCATAGCATGGGTGTACTGTAGTGGGTTGAGTGGTCAGGCATCTTGTGATAAAGTTTTGAAGATATCCATTTTGTTCAAAGATGACAGTTTCCCTTTCCTGATGTTCAAGATTGTTCCAGTGAGGCAGGGGCTCATGTAAATCGTGTTCTTACACAGCTCTCTTTGAGGTTGGGTTGTTATTGCGGTAGTGGGATATTTGGTTAGTACAGGTTTCACAAACAAGCTAAAAGTATAGCCTAGTTTGCCTCCATTATCTCTGATGATGATGTCTAGGAATGGTAGTGTGTTGGGGTTTTTTTCTTCTACTGCAATTTTATTCCTTTAAAGATGTTGATAGTTTCATGTGTCTTCTCTACTTGACCCTCTTTTATTATAAAAAAGGTTTCATCTACTTACCAAATCCATACTTTTGATTGTATGCATGAGAGTACAGTGGTTTCTAGACATTGCATTACAGTCTCTGCTATCAGTCCTGAAATTAGTGTTCCTCTGATTTGTTGGTATATTTGTTCATCAAACTGAAAGTAGTAGTAAGGCCCATGAGGAGGTCCATGATTCTGGATATTTCATTCTTAGTATATTACTCACCGGAAAGCAACACCCAAAGAAGCCGAGCTTAACACCAGGATTAATATCAGACCAACAACCAAGCAAGGAAGTATCTAAAACACAACCAATCAATCAGAATAGAGTTAGAAGGGACCTTGTAGGTCTTCTAACTCAAGCAGGAGACCCTATACCATTTCAGATAAGTGGTTGTTCAGTCTTTTCTTAAAAACACCCAATGATGAAGCACATACAACTTCTGAAGGCAAACTGTTCCACTTGTTAATTGTCCTCAGTATTAAGAAGTTTTTCCTTAATTCCAAGTTGTTTCTCTCCTTGGTTAGTTTCCATCCATTGTTTCTTGTCTTGTCTTCTGGTGCTTTGGAAAATAAGTTGATCCCCTCTTCTTTGTGGTCGCCTTTCAAATAATGGAATTCTGCTATCATGTCACCCCTAGTTCTTCTTTTCTCTAGACTGGCCATACTGAATCCCTGCAACAGTTCTTCATATGTTTTATATCCAGGCCCTTAATCATCTTAGTTGGTCTTCTTTGCACTTTTTTTACAAAGTCTCAACACCTTTTTTGTAATTTATTGACCAAAACTGGATTCAGTATTCCAGGTGTGGTCTTACTAAAGATTTATAAAGTGTTATTAATACTTCACATGATTTTTATTCTATGCCTCTGTTGCCAAGGATTGTAATAGCATTTTGCACTACTGGTGCACACTATTGGTTCATGTTTAAGTGATCGTCCACTAGGACCCCAAGGTCTCTCTCACAATTACTGTTTTTGAGCCAGGTTTCACCTAATCTGTAATTCTACATTTGATTCTTCCTACCTAGGTGCAAAACCTTACTTTTCTCCACATTACATTTCATTTTGTTGGATAGGATCTATTGTTCAAATCTCTCAAGATCTTTTTGGATCCTGAGCTTGTCTTCTGGGATGTTGACTATTTCTGCCAACTTAGTGTCATCTGCAAATTTGATGAGTTCCCCTTCTATTCCCTCATCTAAATCATTTATGAAGATATTGAAGAGTACTGGGCATAAGACAGAACCTTGTGGTACTCCACTGCTTACTTCCCTCCCTGTAGATGTAGTAGCATTAAGCATTCATTGAGCATGGTTTGTCATCCAGTTACAAATTCAGCTGGTGGTGATGCTATATTTCCCATATTTTTCTAGTTTACCAAGAAGTACTGTAGGTTGTGGTCTACTTTGTTGAATGCCTTGCTGAAGTTACTGTATGTTTTGGGTAGGTTGGGCTATAGTTCCTTTTTGTGTGAAGACTGATGCAAAGAATGAGTTAAGCAGCTCTGCTTTCTCTCTACTGCCTGTTACTTTCTTGCCATCTTTTCTCTTTAGTGGACCAACTGTTTCCTTTATTTTTTTCTTGTTATTTATTTAACAATTTATTTATATGTTGAAATAAACTTTTTTATTATTAGCCTTGCCTTTTCTTAAAAGTCTAAGAAGCCAAACTTATGTTGACAACACCAGTTTTTAAGACAGTGGTTTGTTTCTAAAATTCTTTGCTCCCTCATTGGATATTGGCCTTTTATTCCAACACTGGGCAGACCACTTGTACATAAATAGAGCAAACCCCACTCTCTTCTATTACTTATGATCTTACCTAATTGTGCAATGAAATGTCTGCAAGAAAATAACCAAG